>NC_139217.1:285575656-285665656 GCF_055691185.1 Crinia signifera
TACGCTTGCCCGTATAGCACACCGACCCCTCCTCCCCGTAGCCTGGGACGCTCGAGCTAATGACACGCTCGAGCTAATGAGACGCTCGAGCAGCAACGACGGTATCCGCTCCCCGTTGCTCGGTCCTGCTTTCCCCGTCTTTTCTCTGTGCAGCCGTGCTTCCAACCTCTCCCAGTGTTCCCTCCCCCGCTTCCACGAGGCCCGTAGACATTTGGCGGCCATTTTGGCGGCCATTTTGTGTAACCCTGCCTCCGAGCGAAACTGCCTCGAGCGCTCTCGAGCGACGCTGCCCCTCCTCCCCGGGGCTACTGTATGCCCGCTCCCCGTCGCACGGCCCTGGTTTCCCCGTCCTTTCTCTGTGCTTCCAACCTTTCCCAAACCTCTCCCAGTGTTCCCTCCCCCCGCTTCCACGAGGCCCCTAGGCGTTTGGCGGTATATCGAGCGACCGACGCCTGCCCGTATAGCACACCGACCCCTCCTCCCCCGAGCCTGGGACGCTCGAGCTAATGAGACGCTCGAGCTAATGAGACGCTCGAGCAGCAATGACGGTATCCGCTCCCCGTCGCTCGGCCCTGCTTTCCCCGTCTTTTCTCCGTGCAGCCGTGCTTCCAACCTCTCCCAGTGTTCCCTCCCCCCGCTTCCACGAGGCCCGTAGACATTTGGCGGCCATTTTGGCGGCCATTTTGTGTAACCCTGCCTCCGAGCGAAACTGCCTCGAGCGCTCTCGAGCGACGCTGCCCCTCCTCCCGGGGCTACTGTATGCCCGCTCCCCGTCGCGCGGCCCTGGTTTCCCCGTCCTTTCTCTGTGCTTCCAACCTTTCCCAAACCTCTCCCAGTGTTCCCTCCCCCCCGCTTCCACCAGGCCCCTAGGCGTTTGGCGGTATATCAAGCGACCGACGCCTGCCCGTATAGCACACCGACCCCTCCCTCCCCCGAGCCTGGGACGCTCGAGCTAATGAGACGCTCGAGCTAATGAGACGCTCGAGCTAATGAGACGCTCGAGCAGCAACGACGGTATCCGCTCTCCGTTGCTCGGTCCTGCTTTCCCCGTCTTTTCTCCGTGCAACCGTGCTTCCAACTTTTCCCAAACCTCTCCCAGTGTTCCCTCCCCCCCGCTTCCACGAGGCCCCTAGACATTTGGCGGCCATTTTGTGTAACCCTGCCTCCAAGCGAAACTGCCTCGAGCGACGCTGCCCCTCCTCCCCGGGGCTACTGTATGCCCGCTCCCCGTCGCACGGCCCTGGTTTCCCCGTCCTTTCTCTGTGCTTCCAACCTTTCCCAAACCTCTCCCAGTGTTCCCTCCCCCCCGCTTCCACGAGGCCCCTAGGCGTTTGGCGGTATATCGAGCGACCGACGCCTGCCCGTATAGCACACCGACCCTCCTCCCCCGAGCCTGGGACGCTCGAGCTAATGAGACGCTCGAGCTAATGAGACGCTCGAGCTAATGAGACGCTCGAGCAGCAATGACGGTATCCGCTCCCCGTCGCTCGGCCCTGCTTTCCCCGTCTTTTCTCCGTGCAGCCGTGCTTCCAACCTCTCCCAGTGTTCCCTCCCCCCGCTTCCACGAGGCCCGTAGACATTTGGCGGCCATTTTGGCGGCCATTTTGTGTAACCCTGCCTCCGAGCGAAACTGCCTCGAGCGCTCTCCGAGCGACGCTGCCCCTCCTCCCCGGGGCTACTGTATGCCCGCTCCCCGTCGCATGGCCCTGGTTTCCCCGTCCTTTCTCTGTGCTTCCAACCTTTCCCAAACCTCTCCCAGTATTCCCTCCCCCCCGCTTCCACGAGGCCCCTAGGCGTTTGGCGGTATATCAAGCGACCGACGCCTGCCCGTATAGCACACCGACCCCTCCTCCCCGAGCCTGGGACGCTCAAGCTAATGAGACGCTCGAGCTAATGAGACGCTCGAGCTAATGAGACGCTCGAGCAGCAACGACGGTATCCGCTCTCCGTTGCTCGGTCCTGCTTTCCCCGTCTTTTCTCCGTGCAACCGTGCTTCCAACTTTTCCCAAACCTCTCCCAGTGTTCCCTCCCCCCCGCTTCCACGAGGCCCCTAGACATTTGGCGGCCATTTTGTGTAACCCTGCCTCCGAGCGAAACTGCCTCGAGCGCTCTCGAGCGACGCTGCCCCTCCTCCCCGGGGCTACTGTATGCCCGCTCCCCGTCGCACGGCCCTGGTTTCCCCATCCTTTCTCTGTGCTTCCAACCTTTCCCAAACCTCTCCCAGTGTTCCCTCCCCCCCGCTTCCACGAGGCCCCTAGGCGTTTGGCGGTATATCAAGCAACCGACGCTTGCCCGTATAGCACACCGACCCCTCCTCCCCGTAGCCTGGGTCGCTCGAGCTAATGACACGCTCGAGCTAATGAGACGCTCGAGCAGCAACGACGGTATCCGCTCCCCGTTGCTCGGTCCTGCTTTCCCCGTCTTTTCTCCGTGCAACCGTGCTTTCAACTTTTCCCAAACCTCTCCCAGTGTTCCCTCCCCCCCGCTTCCACGAGGCCCCTAGACATTTGGCGGCCATTTTGTGTAACTCTATTAACATATTACTTAAACAGTAAAGATGGGCCCCCTGCAGCTCTGGGCCCCATAGCAGCTGCACCCCTTGCACCTACTGTATGGTACAGTAGTTACGGCCATGACAGTACAGTACATACAGTACTGTACAGTCATGTACTGTACTGTAATCTACTGGACATTATTGTGCTACTGTAAAACTGCTTTACTGGATAGTGGAACACAATTTCATGTGTAATTATTTTTTTGTAGACAAACAACAATGAATGTATCAAGTGCAACATTCTATGGAAAACGCAGTGCACGTTCCAACAAGAGACAATTGGCCTTGGCTGCATTGGTTCCACAGTATGCACCCAAAAAGGCAAAGAAGACTACTGCCAAAAAAGAGAACATTCCAGTCACAGTAAAGCCAAGGAAAAATGCCAAGGCAAAGAATGGTGTTTTAGAGCAGATTGTAGGTAACGATAACAAAGTCCCTTTCTCTATTACAGATATTGAAGCTGGTCCTTCATACAAGGAGACTGTGTTGGCTAAAGATGTACCTGTACCAGTGGTCAGCATTGATCAAACACTGGTACAGGCAGTAAGTATTGATCCAAATGAGGAGTTTGTTGTTTTGGATTTTGTTTCGACCCCAGGTCAACAAGGACATTCTTCACCAAGAAGAAAGCTGGATTTTGGAAATCTTTCAGGAACAAAAGAATTGATGGACAACCTGCAAGACGACCATGGTGCACAGGAGCTTCAAGAAAAGGTACATCGGCTGGAGATCGAAAATGCTGTATTAAAAGATACATTGAAGAACACCGTTGAATCAATGAAGGAGGTCCTCATTGAATCAGTGAAAGAAGACCTCATCAAATCGGTAAGTAATACCATCATGACATCAGTCAATACCCTCATCGAATCAGCGACTCACACCATCACAACATCAGTGAATGACCGGATCATCTGCGCAATGGAAGACATCATCGTTAACACAGTGAAAAAAGCAACACCACAAACCCATGAAGTAGCTGTGCAGATGTGTCGAATTGAAGATGGACCTGGCAGAATAGATGCACTCTGCGAATTGGATGAACCGGGTGAAGTGAATTCATTTGGCGAACTGGGTGCACTCGGTGGATTGGATGGCCCGGGCGAAGTGTCTACATTCAGCGAACTGGGTGCACTCTGTGAAGTGGATTTTGGCGGCGAAGTGAATGCACCCAGTGAAGTGGACACCACAATAGTCGTGAATAGACACGTAGAACTGCCTTCTACAGCACACCAAGTGCTGGACTTTGGTGAAGTGACTCTGCAGCTTCCTCGAGCACCCACTCAGTGCAGCACCCCTGCAGAGCCAGACAACGAGACAGACTGTGGACCTGTTCTGCCCAATATTCCACTGTGCGACATCACAGATGCAACGGACGACCTGCTTTATGGAAAGGCACATGAACAACTGAACAGATATGCACAATTTATTTTTCAAGAACATGTGCCACATGACCTTTATTTGTCATGGGCAAACCATGTGAATTACAATGGGAAGAATGGGAAATCTGCACTGCCAAAAAATGTAAGAAAAGACATCATGAGAAGATGTGGCAAACGGATTGTACTTCAGAAGCACCATAGAACTTCCATCATCAATACCATCAACGGACTACTACGAATGAAGAGGAGAACAGCATGGAGACGCCTCGATCGTGTAAGGCAACCGTTACCACCGTTGCCAACAGTTTGCCCTCCCTTGTGCACAACTCGGTGATGAAGCAGTGGTGTTACTGTACTGTACTTTTAACCGAATACTGAATTTTCCGTGAGTTTGTCTCAGTTCCTTCAAAAGTAAACCTATAGTAAAACAAAACATACTGTACAGTACAAATATACATTACTACTGTATACAGGAATAACAACAAAACATGATATCATTAAAAAAAAATTAAAAAAAAAAATAATAATAATAATAATAATAAAAAAGTTGCAAAGTGTTTCTCTTCACCGGTCGGTTTTCCGAGTGTGTGTGCTGCTGTTCCTACACCCCACCCCAAAGACAGTAAATCTAAAAAAAAAAATTACCCAAAACAAAAATTAATAATAATAATAAAAAAATAAAAAAAATACCTGTACAAACTTCCAAAAATAAAAAAAAAAGTTGTGTGTTTTGTTATCATGGTTTTCATCGTTCTGTGTCGTGGTTACCTTTTTCCCCACTGCGTCCGATATTTTCCTTCAGCAGGCTTACTGTATAGTACCTCGGTGTGTGTCAGTGTTCCAAAGTAATGGTAACCCCCTCCATCCCTCCAAAAAAGGGAAAAAAAAAACAAAAAATACAAAATTCCAAAAAGCAAAAAAAAAGTTGTGTGTTTTGTTAACATGGTTTTTCTTGTTCTGTGTCGTGGTTACCTTTTTCCCCACTGCATCCAATATTTTCCTTCAGCAGGCTTACCTCGGTGTGTGTCAGTGTTCCAAAGTAATGGTAACCCCCTCCATCCCTCCAAAAAAGGGAAAAAAAACCCAAAAAATACAAAATTCCAAAAAGCAAAAAAAAAGTTGTGTGTTTTGTTAACATGGTTTTTCTTGTTCTGTGTCGTGGTTACCTTTTTCCCCACTGCATCCAATATTTTCCTTCAGCAGGCTTACTGTACAGTACCTCTGTGTGTGTCAGTGTTCCAAAGTAATGGTAACCCCCTCCATCCCTCCAAAAAAAGGAAAAAAAAAACCCAAAAAAATACAAAATTCCAAAAAGCAAAAAAAAAAAAAAGTTGTGTGTTTTGTTATCATGGTTTTCATCGTTCTGTGTCGTGGTTACCTTTTTCCCCACTGCGTCCGATATTTTCCTTCAGCAGGCTTACTGTATAGTACCTCGGTGTGTGTCAGTGTTCCAAAGTAATGGTAACCCCCTCCATCCCTCCAAAAAAGGGAAAAAAAACCCAAAAAATACAAAATTCCAAAAAGCAAAAAAAAAGTTGTGTGTTTTGTTAACATGGTTTTTCTTGTTCTGTGTCGTGGTTACCTTTTTCCCCACTGCATCCAATATTTTCCTTCAGCAGGCTTACCTCGGTGTGTGTCAGTGTTCCAAAGTAATGGTAACCCCCTCCATCCCTCCAAAAAAGGGAAAAAAAAACCAAAAAATACAAAATTCCAAAAAGCAAAAAAAAAGTTGTGTGTTTTGTTAACATGGTTTTTCTTGTTCTGTGTCGTGGTTACCTTTTTCCCCACTGCATCCAATATTTTCCTTCAGCAGGCTTACTGTACAGTACCTCTGTGTGTGTCAGTGTTCCAAAGTAATGGTAACCCCCTCCATCCCTCCAAAAAAAGGAAAAAAAAAAACCAAAAAAATACAAAATTCCAAAAAGCAAAAAAAAAAAAAAAAAAGTTGTGTGTTTTGTTATCATGGTTTTCATCGTTCTGTGTCGTGGTTACCTTTTTCCCCACTGCGTCCGATATTTTCCTTCAGCAGGCTTACTGTATAGTACCTCGGTGTGTGTCAGTGTTCCAAAGTAATGGTAACCCCCTCCATCCCTCCAAAAAAGGGAAAAAAAACCCAAAAAATACAAAATTCCAAAAAGCAAAAAAAAAGTTGTGTGTTTTGTTAACATGGTTTTTCTTGTTCTGTGTCGTGGTTACCTTTTTCCCCACTGCATCCAATATTTTCCTTCAGCAGGCTTACTGTACAGTACCTCTGTGTGTGTCAGTGTTCCAAAGTAATGGTAACCCCCTCCATCCCTCCAACCCAAAAAAATAAAAAATTCCCAAAAAAAAATTTTGTGTCTTCCTCACCTTGTAACCTTTTCCCCACTGATTGGACTACTGTACTGTACAGTATATCCCTTGTCGCACATGTGCTGTCAATAAAGAGACAATACTACAGTAGTGAACATACAGTAAACCCTTTTATGTACAGCATAAATTAAAAATAAAAAATTACAGCCGTTGGAAGGTCACCGTAAAAGCATGGTCCACGAGCTGGTGCATGATGGCTTCTACGTTGGCCATGGTGCGATGGAAGTTTTCTGTTGGGGAATAAAAAGGATACTGTAGTATTACTGTACGATACAGTAAGCAAAAAACGACTGTACTTTAAGAAACATACAGTACAGTACTGTACTGTAACTACAGTACAGTATAGAAACATAGGGGAAAAAGGGACCTTTTCATTTCCCTACTATCCAATTACAGTACACATGGAGTTGGATATACTGTACTGTAAACCCGAAGCGTGGCGAGCACACGCGGATTCGTTAAAAAGTACAGTATTCCACGCTCTATCGTGGGACGCCACGCTTCGGGCTTGGCCAGGTTTACAGTACAGTATATCCAACTCCGTGCGTAGTTCGATAGTAGGGAAATGAACAGGTCCCTTTTTTCCGATAAAATTCTACGTACTGTATGTTAAAATGGACTCAGTCCATTTTAACATTGCATCCTATGGAAAAATAGGGACGATCGCGTTGGTTGCATCACATGCGATTTGGTCGGATGTGATGTGATCGACGAGATTATCGTGTCTGCCTAAATTTAAGGTCACAAAAATCTAGAGGTCACAAAAATCAGCATTCCAGTTACTACTGTACCTACAGTACAGTGCAATATGATTTACCTCTGGATACTGGGTCCTCGGGGAGAGGATGGCTGTTTGCCACAGCTCTGCAGACAAACCGAATCATCCGATGGAAAAGTGGCCAGAGAAGCCGCAGCCTCTCACGGTTGTCTGTGAAAATGCAAAGTACAGTACAGTGAAAAACTGTAGGTTTGTTTGCAGAGGTCACGCTGCGCAGAGCCAAGGACGCCGCCCCCTGCAGGACGCCGGACATCCCTCCCGACGCCCACCGCTCACCGCCACAGCCCGCCCGCCCCCCCCGACAGGCTCCCCGGCCGCACCGCAATGTACAGTACAGTAAGTACAGTAGATATGCGGGGCGGCCGGGGAGTTTTTTTTTTTTTTTAATGGGGAGCCAATCCCGGGATCCCGGGAATCCCGGGATCTGGCATTTTTCAATCCCGAATCATGGGATTGAAAAAATGCCCCGGGATTGGCCACCCTAGTCGCCATGCTGGGAGGAGAGGGGAAGTCGTATGGACAGTATAATCCATGTACAGTAGCCCCTTTTTCAGTGACTCCATGCTGTCTCTGTCCCAGATGAAATCAGAGTAATGTACAGTACTGTACAGTACTTACCAGCTGCCACTGGCCTGGGGTGGGATGGTTCGGTTGGTCTGCGGGGGCGGGGGCGGAGGGTCATGTGGATGGGTGGGACTGCAGAAAAGAACAGAAAAAGAGGTTAGTTTGCAACATATTGTAATTTACTGTACAGTGTTATGGTCACCAAAATCTATTTTGGCTGAGGCATCCAGATGTGCCACATGGTTGGACCCCAGATACAGTACAGTAGGTACCGTATAAGGTACACACAATGACATGGACCCTTTTTCCCATACAATTCTACTGTATGTTGAATCGTATGGAAAATCGCATCGCATACAATTTGGGCGCATGTGATGCGATGCGATAATCACATTGAATCGGATTGTACTGTATGCCTTAAATTAAGGCATACAGTACAATCCTACAATAATATCGGGCGTGCAGATACAGCATTACACCAGTACTGTACAGTACCTACAATACTGTACTTACCGACCGCGCTTGGACTAGGCTCCGGCAGGGTGGCGGCGAGGGTGGCCCTCTCCTCGAGGTGGGGGGGGAAGCTTTCAGATGCTGCAAATGTACAAAAAAGACGAAATAAAGACACTGTACAGTATAATCTCAAGCAGGGGTGTTTTTCAACAGGCTCCAGCAGGAACTGATGCCCTTATTCTGCTTCCTACAGTAGATGGACAAACCCATGTGCACTGCAGGGGAGGCAGTGCAAAATGACACACCCAAATCTAACTGCACAAGTACTGTATAGTAACACTGCCTCACCAGGGGCCAGATTCTATAAGCTTTAAAAGTGATAAGTTTCACAGTGATAAACAGCCAGCCAATCAGCTCCTACCTGCCATGTCACAGACTGTGTTTGAAAAAGTAAGTACAGTAGATATGCGGGGCGGCCGGGGAGTTTTTTTTTTTAATGGGGAGCCAATCCCGGGATCCCGGGAATCCCGGGATCTGGCATTTTTCAATTCCGAATCATGGGATTGAAAAAATGCCCCGGGATTGGCCTAGTCGCCATGCTGGGAGGAGAGGGGAAGTCGTATGGACAGTATAATCCATGTACAGTAGCCCCTTTTTCAGTGACTCCATGCTGTCTCTGTCCCAGATGAAATCAGAGTAATGTACAGTACTGTACAGTACTTACCAGCTGCCACTGGCCTGGGGTGGGATGGTTCGGTTGGTCTGCGGGGGCGGGGGCGGAGGGTCATGTGGATGGGTGGGACTGCAGAAAAGAACAGAAAAAGAGGTTAGTTTGCAACATATTGTAATTTACTGTACAGTGTTATGGTCACCAAAATCTATTTTGGCTGAGGCATCCAGATGTGCCACATGGTTGGACCCCAGATACAGTACAGTAGGTACCGTATAAGGTACACACAATGACATGGACCCTTTTTCCCATACAATTCTACTGTATGTTGAATCGTATGGAAAATCGCATCGCATACAATTTGGGCGCATGTGATGCGATGCGATAATCACATTGAATCGGATTGTACTGTATGCATTAAATTAAGGCATACAGTACAATCCTACAATAATATCGGGCGTGCAGATACAGCATTACACCAGTACTGTACAGTACCTACAATACTGTACTTACCGACCGCGCTTGGACTAGGCTCCGGCAGGGTGGCGGCGAGGGTGGCCCTCTCCTCGAGGTGGGGGGGGAAGCTTTCAGATGCTGCAAATGTACAAAAAAGACGAAATAAAGACACTGTACAGTATAATCTCAAGCAGGGGTGTTTTTCAACAGGCTCCAGCAGGAACTGATGCCCTTATTCTGCTTCCTACAGTAGATGGACAAACCCATGTGCACTGCAGGGGAGGCAGTGCAAAATGACACACCCAAATCTAACTGCACAAGTACTGTATAGTAACACTGCCTCACCAGGGGCCAGATTCTATAAGCTTTAAAAGTGATAAGTTTCACAGTGATAAACAGCCAGCCAATCAGCTCCTACCTGCCATGTCACAGACTGTGTTTGAAAAATAACAGGCAGGAGCTGATTGGCTGGCTGTTTATCACTGTGAAACTTATCTCTTTTGAAGCTTATAGAATCTGGCCCCTGATGAGCACATGGGTTTGTCCATCTACAGTAAGAAGGATTTTGCCAGAGAGTGAAGCAGGTGTTACACAGTACACATGTCGGTCCCACAGATACTGTACTGTACTATACAGTATTTTCCGTTACAGAAGGTGGACCCACAGTTACTGTACAGTACTGTGCAGTATATGGCACACATGTGGGCACCACAAGTACTGTACTGTACTTTGCTGTACAGCAGGGGCGGACAAACCGGTCCTCAAGATCTACCAACGGTCCAGGTTTTCCATATCACCAAGCTGGAGCACAGCTGCAGTCATTACTACAGTACAGTAACTGTCACATTTTCAAACCTGCTGCATTCATTCCTACTATACAGATCCACGGGTTGCCTGAAAAACATGAACTGTTGGTACTGTAGATCTTGAGGAAAGGTTTGGCCACCCCTGCTGTACAGTATGTACAGTACTGTACAGTATTAGAGGGTTCACATGGTGGGCCCACAGATGTGATTAAGTACACATGTTGGGCCCACAATTACTGTAATATCCGGTACATGCGGTATGCTGTTGTACAGTACAATACTGTACTTACCATCTGCACTGGGCAACTCCTGCTCCTGCTCCTCCTCCTCCTCACTGGTATCAATTACCAGGCGTCCTGTGTGTAAAAGATGGAGTACGTATCAAGTATCGTCATACAGTATACAGTTAAATAATAGTAGAAAATAGTGACCATAACAATGATTACCACTATCAGAGCTGTCTGGGCTCTGCTGCGACTCCTCCAGCTGGGTGGGGGCAGAGGTGGCCCTCTCCTCCTGGGTGGCGGCAGGGAGGCTTTCTGGAGCTGCAAATGTAAAAAAAAAAAGGACAAAATAAAGAGGCTGTATCGTGCAAGCAGGGGTATTTTTGAACAGGCTCCAGCAGGAACTGATGCCCTTACTCTGCTTCACTCTCTGACAAAATCCTCCCCACAGTAGATGGACAAACCCATGTGCACAGCAGGCGAGGCAGTGCAAAATGACACACCCAAATCTACTGTACAGTACATACTGTAATTCTCTCTGCGCAAGTACAGTAACACCTGCCTCACCTGCAGTGCACATGGGTTTGTCCATCCAAGAAGGATTTTGTCAGAGAGTGAAGAAGAACAAGGGCCTCAGTACATGCTGGAGCCTGTTCAAAAATACTTTCCGGTACAGATGGTGAGAGCCCTGGTGTTATACTGTACAATACTTACCATTTGTGCTGGGGACCTGCCCCTCCTCCGCCTGCTCTTCCTCCTCCTCCCCCACGTCCGTGTCTATGACCAGACATCCTGTGTAGAAAAAAAGTGTAAAAAAAAATAACATTAATACAGTAAAGTAATGTACAGTAGCACAGTACAGTATACTGTACTGCCAGATAATAGTAACTGTAACAATACAGTAAGAATGATTACCGCTGCCAGAGCTCTGGCTGCCCCCTTCGGGGTCACCCTCCTCCTGCTGCATTTCGGCGGGGAGGCTTTCTGGAGCTGCAAATGTAAAAAAAAAAAGGACAAAATAAAGAGGCTGTATCGTGCAAGCAGGGGTATTTTTGAACAGGCTCCAGCAGGAACTGATGCCCTTACTCTGCTTCACTCTCTGACAAAATCCTCCCCACAGTAGATGGACAAACCCATGTGCACAGCAGGCGAGGCAGTGCAAAATGACACACCCAAATCTACTGTACAGTACATACTGTAGTTCTCTCTGCGCAAGTACAGTAACACCTGCCTCACCTGCAGTGCACATGGGTTTGTCCATCCAAGAAGGATTTTGTCAGAGAGTGAAGAAGAACAAGGGCCTCAGTACAGTACATGCTGGAGCCTGTTCAAAAATACTTTCCGGTACAGATGGTGAGAGCCCTGGTGTTATACTGTACAATACTTACCAACCGCGCTCAGAGACTCCTCCTCCAGCTGGGTGGGAGCAGAGGTGGCCCTCTCCTCTTCGGTGGCGGCAGGGAGGCTTTCTGGAGCTGCAAATGTAAAAAAAAAAAAGAAGGACAAAATAAAGAGGCTGTATCGTGCAAGCAGGGGTATTTTTGAACAGGCTCCAGCAGGAACTGATGCCCTTACTCTGCTTCACTCTCTGACAAAATCCTCCCCACAGTAGATGGACAAACCCATGTGCACAGCAGGCGAGGCAGTGCAAAATGACACACCCAAATCTACTGTACAGTACATACTGTAATTCTCTCTGCGCAAGTACAGTAACACCTGCCTCACCTGCAGTGCACATGGGTTTGTCCATCCAAGAAGGATTTTGTCAGAGAGTGAAGAAGAACAAGGGCCTCAGTACAGTACATGCTGGAGCCTGTTCAAAAATACTTTCCGGTACAGATGGTGAGAGCCCTGGTGTTATACTGTACAATACTTACCAACCGCGCTCAGAGACTCCTCCTCCAGCTGGGTGGGGGCAGAGGTGGCCCTCTCCTCTTCGGTGGCGGCAGGGAGGCTTTCTGGAGCTGCAAATGTAAAAAAAAAAAAGAAGGACAAAATAAAGAGGCTGTATCGTGCAAGCAGGGGTATTTTTGAACAGGCTCCAGCAGGAACTGATGCCCTTACTCTGCTTCACTCTCTGACAAAATCCTCCCCACAGTAGATGGACAAACCCATGTGCACAGCAGGCGAGGCAGTGCAAAATGACACACCCAAATCTACTGTACAGTACATACTGTACTGTAATTCTCTCTGCGCAAGTACAGTAACACCTGCCTCACCTGCAGTGCACATGGGTTTGTCCATCCAAGAAGGATTTTTGTCAGAGAGTGAAGAAGAACAAGGGCCTCAGTACATGCTGGAGCCTGTTCAAAAATACTTTCCGGTACAGATGGTGAGAGCCCTGGTGTTATACTGTACAATACTTACCATTTGTGCTGGGGACCTGCCCCTCCTCCGCCTGCTCTTCCTCCTCCTCCCCCACGTCCGTGTCTATGACCAGACGTCCTGTGTAGAAAAAAAGTGTAAAAAAAAAAATAACATTAATACAGTAAAGTAATGTACAGTAGCACAGTACAGTATACTGTACTGCCAGATAATAGTAACTGTAACAATACAGTAAGAATGATTACCGCTGCCAGAGCTCTGGCTGCCCCCTTCGGGGTCACCCTCCTCCTGCTGCATTTCGGCGGGGAGGCTTTCTGGAGCTGCAAATGTAAAAAAAAAAAGGACAAAATAAAGAGGCTGTATCGTGCAAGCAGGGGTATTTTTGAACAGGCTCCAGCAGGAACTGATGCCCTTACTCTGCTTCACTCTCTGACAAAATCCTCCCCACAGTAGATGGACAAACCCATGTGCACAGCAGGCGAGGCAGTGCAAAATGACACACCCAAATCTACTGTACAGTACATACTGTAGTTCTCTCTGCGCAAGTACAGTAACACCTGCCTCACCTGCAGTGCACATGGGTTTGTCCATCCAAGAAGGATTTTGTCAGAGAGTGAAGAAGAACAAGGGCCTCAGTACAGTACATGCTGGAGCCTGTTCAAAAATACTTTCCGGTACAGATGGTGAGAGCCCTGGTGTTATACTGTACAATACTTACCAACCGCGCTCAGAGACTCCTCCTCCAGCTGGGTGGGAGCAGAGGTGGCCCTCTCCTCTTCGGTGGCGGCAGGGAGGCTTTCTGGAGCTGCAAATGTAAAAAAAAAAAGCACAAAATAAAGAGGCTGTATCGTGCAAGCAGGGGTATTTTTGAACAGGCTCCAGCAGGAACTGATGCCCTTACTCTGCTTCACTCTCTGACAAAATCCTCCCCACAGTAGATGGACAAACCCATGTGCACAGCAGGCGAGGCAGTGCAAAATGACACACCCAAATCTACTGTACAGTACATACTGTAATTCTCTCTGCGCAAGTACAGTAACACCTGCCTCACCTGCAGTGCACATGGGTTTGTCCATCCAAGAAGGATTTTGTCAGAGAGTGAAGAAGAACAAGGGCCTCAGTACAGTACATGCTGGAGCCTGTTCAAAAATACTTTCCGGTACAGATGGTGAGAGCCCTGGTGTTATACTGTACAATACTTACCAACCGCGCTCAGAGACTCCTCCTCCAGCTGGGTGGGAGCAGAGGTGGCCCTCTCCTCTTCGGTGGCGGCAGGGAGGCTTTCTGGAGCTGCAAATGTAAAAAAAAAAAGGACAAAATAAAGAGGCTGTATCGTGCAAGCAGGGGTATTTTTGAACAGGCTCCAGCAGGAACTGATGCCCTTACTCTGCTTCACTCTCTGACAAAATCCTCCCCACAGTAGATGGACAAACCCATGTGCACAGCAGGCGAGGCAGTGCAAAATGACACACCCAAATCTATTGTACAGTACATACTGTAATTCTCTATGCGCAAGTACAGTAACACCTGCCTCACCTGCAGTGCACATGGGTTTGTCCATCCAAGAAGGATTTTGTCAGAGAGTGAAGAAGAACAAGGGCCTCAGTACAGTACATGCTGGAGCCTGTTCAAAAATACTTTCCGGTACAGATGGTGAGAGCTCTGGTGTTATACTGTACAATACTTACCAACCGCGCTCAGAGACTCCTCTTACAGCTGGGTGGGGGCAGAGGTGGCCCTCTCCTCTTCGGTGGCGGCAGGGAGGCTTTCTGGAGCTGCAAATGTAAAAAAAAAAAAGAAGGACAAAATAAAGAGGCTGTATCGTGCAAGCAGGGGTATTTTTGAACAGGCTCCAGCAGGAACTGATGCCCTTACTCTGCTTCACTCTCTGACAAAATCCTCCCCACAGTAGATGGACAAACCCATGTGCACAGCAGGCGAGGCAGTGCAAAATGACACACCCAAATCTACTGTACAGTACATACTGTAATTCTCTCTGCGCAAGTACAGTAACACCTGCCTCACCTGCAGTGCACATGGGTTTGTCCATCCAAGAAGGATTTTGTCAGAGAGTGAAGAAGAACAAGGGCCTCAGTACATGCTGGAGCCTGTTCAAAAATACTTTCCGGTACAGATGGTGAGAGCCCTGGTGTTATACTGTACAATACTTACCAACCGCGCTCAGAGACTCCTCCTCCAGCTGGGTGGGGGCAGAGGTGGCCCTCTCCTCTTCGGTGGCGGCAGGGAGGCTTTCTGGAGCTGCAAATGTAAAAAAAAAAAAAGGACAAAATAAAAAGGCTGTATCGTGCAAGCAGGGGTATTTTTGAACAGGCTCCAGCAGGAACTGATGCCCTTACTCTGCTTCACTCTCTGACAAAATCCTCCCCACAGTAGATGGACAAACCCATGTGCACAGCAGGCGAGGCAGTGCAAAATGACACACCCAAATCTACTGTACAGTACATACTGTAATTCTCTCTGCGCAAGTACAGTAACACCTGCCTCACCTGCAGTGCACATGGGTTAAGGTTATTAAGGTTATTAGAGTTACAGTACATACTGTATTGGTTTGGTAAAGGGAAGTACAGTATAACTGGTTACACAACACAGGTACAGTATGCCTATAGAAAGTTTATACTGTACAGAACAGTACTTACTAACCACGCTCGGAGACTCCTCGACGGCGGCTGGCCGCTGTTGACGGCGAGAAGGGGGGGCACGCCTGCGACGGGGCACGTCTGCGACATCCACTGGGACTGCGGAAAAGCACACAAAAAAACTACTGTGCTGTACAGTACTGTATATTCTCTAACACGAACATACTGTACTATAAAGTACAATGTGTTAAGGTACTGTATCAACACTACAGTACATACTGTACTGTGCAGTACATAACAGTACAGTACAGTACAGTACCTGCCAAAATGACCCATTCCAGGAGGGATGAAATGATGTGGTCCTGTACAGTATCCCACATGTTTGAAAGTCAATATGCAATGTTCCGCTCTGTACTGTATACAGTATACTGTACTGTACTTACAGTGGCGGTGATGTCTCTCCTGCAGCGTCATCCTGCTGATACCTGGAAAAATAAGAAATACAGTGCGTAAGGCATACTGTAATTACTGCAGATACAGTATTTGTAGGCCCCATATCAAAAGTTTGTAAGGGCCCACAATTTACTGTACAGTACTGTACAGTATGTCATGAAAACCAATGCTGTAGGAAATCACCCATGGCAACAAGCATGTACTGTACAGCATACAGTAGTTGCCTTCCCTCTTCAGCAGGAGACTCCCTGAAATACTGCACAGTACTGTAGCAGCAATCTCCATCTCTCTCTCATTAGTCCTACACATTATGCCATACTGTACACCAAAATACTGTACCTACTGTATTACAGTACAGTATGTACAGTATTTTACCACATTCCATAATGTCCATTACCCATTACTACACACACTATAATGCTCATTGCATATTAGGGGGTTAACATGCTCGTTGCCATGGGATGAACCTGGTCTTCCAGGTGTTGCACACTCTGGAAGGGATTAACATGCTCATTGCAAAGAATTTACTGTACAGTACATGATCTGCCATGGATTCCGGGGGTTAACATGTTGACATCACCCCAACCATGGGCTGGAAACCAGGTCTGGTGGCTGCAGGAATGGGAATGTAAGAAGTGGGGTCCAGGCCCTGGAGTTGGAGAGCGGAACAATGCTCAGAAGGACCTGTCTAATACTGCTCCCCCCAAATCTGTATCAATACCACTGCTGAACAGCTGACTCTGGCGCTCTCAGACCCGGTCCAAAAAAACCTCTCTGTCCAGGTCAGCGCCCCCCCCACACACAATACAGTATCTCCATGTACAGTACAGTAGTGTACTGTATGGAAGTACTGTAGACACACCCTTCAGGTGGAGAATGACACACCCCCTAATTCTAAATTCTAATTCTAATAGCAAGTTCTGTAAAATCTACCTGAACAGTTGTACAGCAATCAGCACATTAAAAAAAAATACAGGTACAGTATACTGTAAAATCCCCCATGGCAACAAGTAAAAAATACTGTATACAATAGCACTCAACATTGTACAGGTATGTACAGTACTTACTTTGCCTGAGGGAGTCCAGCAGTTGAGGGTCCCGACGGACCAGGTCGGACCATCTCCTCTGGAGGCTCCTAACTGGCCTGTCTCTATGGAACCTCACCCTGATGGCTTGACGGGCCCCCTGGTAGGCCTCCACAATCTCCCGATTAGAGACCAGGAGCCTGTCCCGCCAAGCCACCAGGGTGAGAAGCTCCCCTCTGCCAAAGGGCCTTGCCCTCCTGACTCTGCCAGTGTCCGACATACTGAACAGGTCCAGGTACAGTACTAGTGATACTGATAATGGCGCCTACAGTATACTGCAATAGCGTGTGCGCCGTGCGTCCTATGCGCCGTGCGTCCTATGCGCCGTGCGTCCTGTGCGGAACAGCGTCCCATTCTGTGCGCCCGCCGCTGAGTAGTGGGTACAGTAGTTTATCAGTAGTTTATCAGTAGTTTTTATATACTGTAATACATTACTTATACAATATACTGTAAAATGTAATACTATACTGTAAATATAAATAATTATATTTTAATCACACAGTATATTGTCAATAATTATATCTTAGTTAAAACTGTAAAATTTGATACTATAATATTAAAGGTTTAACGCCGTAATCGAACACGGGTCTCCGGCGTGAAACACCATGCAGATAACCACTACACTACAGCCAAGAACTGTACAGTGTAATGACTACTATACTACCATGACTGATTCTACAGTATTTACACCCAGCCTGTAGCTTAACAGTCAGGAGCTGATTGGACGGCATTTTCCACTTCTCCTCCCTTATCACCGCTTCATACTGTAAATCTACCCATCAGTAACTTACCGCACAATACTGTGAATGTAATGCTGCAAAACCATGGCCCTTATTCTGATCGGTGCGGATATTCCCGCATTCTTACGGAGCGGTCCGCACGCTACGGTGTTTTGCCGCATGCGGCCATCGTCCGTAGAAACGCCCACGTGTCCTCCGCATTCGGACGGACTCACTCTTTAAGAACAGGGCGTGTTTACGGACGACATACAAACCATGCGTGTGCGGGAGAAACACTCCGATTCTGCACGGTATTACAGAGTATTACAGAGTATGCTCGGAAATACCGCATCCGACCGGGAGCCAAGCGGTGCTACCGCCCGTAAGCGGAGTATTTACGCCAAACAACCCACTATTAAGTATCTTCTGCAAGACATCACATGACCCACTTATTCAATTACCTATCCTCATAAAAAACTGCTTATTTGGAATTGGAATCAATTAGATGCCAATATATCCTTACAAGCATGCCTAACACATGCATTGCACACATTAACCCTTACAGCAGTTTAAGTGCAATGGTTTGTATTAGACCCTGTGTAAAAGATTATAAACAATCTACACATATACTGTTTAATGTGCAAAGAAAACCAACAACTGTGAACTTGCATAAAGAATTTATTAGAAAAAACAATTAACATATAAATAAAAAAATATCAAAACATAAATTAAATAAGCAGATCTTTGAGGTCCTGCAGGTCGGCTAGCAGGAGCCTCAAGTGGTGCTCCGCCCGCAGGAGGGCCCCACGCACCCCCTCATCTGCCGGTGTGGTGTCATCTGTGGGCATGTCAAAGGGGCAAAAATTAGTCATGTTATTCATGCATACATTTCACATACTGCGACATAAATTCCACAAATGCTAGGTGACATGTGTGTGTATATATATATATATATATATATATATATATATATATATATATATATATATATCTATTTATGTAGAGAGATAGAGACACACATAGATAAATAGATATGACACATACATATATACATACATGCAAACTTATTTACTACATACTGTCTTTTTTTGCCTCTACCCTTTACTCTGCAGAAGACATAACAGTCATAGTGTTTCTTCTCAGTCACAACCCACCCATGACTAACCAATGACAAGCATGTCATGGCCTCCGTCAATAAGAACTTGTCACAATCTGCTCAGTCTAAGTTCAGTGATGGTTCGTGGCATGGGAGTTATGCAAATGTCAGGAATGCACAGTACACATCCTCAAAATCATAATTCTGTCTAAACCAACCTACAATTCTGTGAGGGCAAAAAAACAATCTGAACTACAGGGGGTGTTTAGGTAGAGGAGGCTCCTGGGACACTGGCAACTTCTGACTCCATTCCAAGGTAGGCCGGCCCATACTCCATTTATAGCATACATCCTAGAGTTTATAAATAACATTCACCAACAATATAGATTCCACTATTTGATGGGTCATAATCTACGATTGCAGCAGGTGAATTTAATCCACAAATGATCCACTCATCCCTTTACTCCAGGATCCTGTTTAACTACAACGGTTATGTGGCATTCAAAATGGAGCTCCAACCCATCCCACAAACCTGTGTAATTGAGAGGTGTCCTGGATGAAAGGGATGCCTTGGACACCCCATCTAACCCGTACCTGTATCTGTAGCTACCCACTTTGGGGTCTATATGAATAGTATTGGAACACAATTTTTAATCACCAGTGCTACATAACAAATACCAGTACAACTACTTCATGAATGATGCATTATGTAAACATACCGATCTGCTGGGACTCCGGGGCTTGGCACGCCTCCTCCCCCTCTGAATCTGACTCCTCTGGGGCAACCGTGGCCTCCTCAGCCCCCTCCTCCGCCAGCTCCTCTGCCACCATCACCACGTCCACCTCCTCCGCCACAAGCACCTCCTCCTCCACCTCCTCCTCCTCCTCCTCCACCTCCTCCTCCTCCACCTCCTCCTCCACCACCACCACCTCCTCCTCCACCTCCTCCTCCGCCACCAACACCTCCTCCTCTTCCACCTCCTCCACCACCACCTCCTCAGGCACCTCCTCCTCCTCCACCACCTCCTCCACCATCTCCTCCACCATCTCCTCCTCCTCCACTTCCTCCTCCTCCACCCTTGCCGCCACCTCCTCCTCTGGGTGTTGGGCCTCCTCCTGGGCCAGGGCTGCCTGGGCCTCTTCACGGGCCTGTCGGCCTCGGGCTCGTGCTGTGTGGTAGAAAAAAAAATCATGGTCAATGTCGGGTCATTGGGGCACATGTATTAATCCATAACAAGACATACATGGAAGGGTGATAATGATGGCAAACGATGCAGGCAAGTAGCTCCTTACTGTTAATGGACTCAAAAATGAGACATTTAAATTATTATGTGATTGTTAGTAATTTGTTCAAACATTACAACCCTGGCATTTATCAATGTGTAACACATATTAGATCTGGCACATTGTATGCATCAGAATCCTCAATGCTATGTCATTACATATAAAAGCCACATGACTGCATGTTAACCAGGAAGAAGCACACATAACAGTCTATGGACTTTTAAACCCATGGACACCCACTTATCATGAGACACATGTTATTGTTTATATATGCTATGTTGTAAGTGCGAAATTTCATAGCTAAAATACTCACATTCAGCAATTTCGCCCCTGATTTGCTGCAATAGCTGGGGCTGGCGCCTGCGGAGGTCCGACCACCGCCTCTCGAGCTGCCCGAGGGACCTCCGCACCCGAGTGCGGGCGTAAATACGGCGCCCTGCCGCAGCATATGCCCTCCGCTTATGGCGGTTAGTTATAAAGGGCCCCGCACGGCCCAGCCTTGTCTCCATGACGGAGACCAGAACCCTCAGCTCCGCATGTGTAAAGGGGTCTGCCCTTCGTGTCTCCGCCATGTTAACAATGGCATCTATCAACCAATCAGGTGGTGGCATTGGTTGATCACAGTTATTTGTGTTAATAACTTTATTGTTCATCTTTACATGAACAGCGTCTCTGCGCCAACACAAATGGTGACAAATTCGCATGCCTTAAAAACAGTAGTGCTGATGTATGGCAATGAACAAATCTGATATATATAAAACACAGTGTGTATGCACTTAGCAAATCCAATGACGCCTGGCTCCGCCAAGCAACGCGTGCTATAGCTTAGCAACGCATAGCTGTAGTTAGCATTACTTACTCTATGCATCTATGTGTATGCGTACATTTATGTGTCAAAGACACATACACATACTTGCAGGTATCCTGAGACCAGCATTATACACCAGCCCTGCCTGCCTGCCTGCCTGCCTGCCTGCTCCTTGAAATGTTGAAACATGTGAATAAATTCAAATATCATATATATATATATATATATATATATATATATATATATATCTGCAAACAAATCATACATCAACACAGGAAAAAATCCACAACACATTAGAGAATAAATCAATGTACTCACCAGTCATCAGGGATAGTATCAACTACAATAATGAAGATATAACAAACACATAAGATCCCTTGTACAAGGTATAATAATTAGCACCTATATTGAACTTCCCCCAAAACTAAGCACATATGATAAATATCTCCTATTTCTTTGCCATTAGGAGGGCAGGCTGGCTAATTTTAGTTTTGTAACACTGACAACTAACACACTGTACTTATTTGAAGGGCTGATTTTGACTACAATTGGTGTGTTCTGTCAACTCGATAACATGTACCTGAAGTATCTTTGCGCCACAGAGTCCCGCAGCTGGTATCCCCTCCGGCATTCAGGGGCGCGGGATGGGCGCATGGGCGGATCTTGCGGCTCAGATGGTACCTCCCACTCATCAAAGGGTATCTCACGCCGCACAGCAATGTTGTGGAAAAATATACACAGGCCCACGATCCTCGACACCATTTGAGGCGCATATTGTAAGTCACCACCAGTGCGGTGGAGCACTCTAAATCGACCTTTTAAAAGGCCAATTGAGCGCTCCACCACTTGCCTGGTGGCAACATGCGCCCGATTGAATGCCTCCTGTGGGCCCGGTGCTGGGTAGCTGTACGGCGTAAGTAGCCAGGGCGTACATGGGTAACCGGAGTCACCCAGAACCCACGCATCACGGCCTTCCAGCTCTTGGAGTCTTTGCCATATCCCGGTTTGTCGGATGACATGAGAGTCATGGGCACTTCCGGGAAACTTCGAGTTGAAGGCGAGAATTTCCATGGATGGGCCACATACCACCATCACGTTCAGTGAGTGGAACAATTTGCGGTTCCTATATATCTTCTCACTTCGAGATGGAGGCACAAATGGTACATGGGTGCCATCCACAGCCCCTATCACATTAGGGAAGCCAGCAATTTGATGGAAGGCCTGCTGGCTTCTGCGCAGGGTCTCGGTGGCAAATGTCATGGCCATGAAGTGCCCCTTGCGCCTGAACATGGCCGACGTCACACGCCTCAGGATTCGGCAGAAGGCCGGCTGAGATATTCCAGCAAGTACTGCCACTACTTGTTGGAATGATCCTGAGGCGCAGAAATGCAACACCGCCAGCAGCTGTGTGTGAGGCGGAATTGCTGTCGTGATCCCGTGTAGAGGTTCCAGATCGCTCTGAATTAAGGTGAGCAGATCCAGAATGACATGTGGCGGTAACCGGTACCTAGTAAGTACCTCATCATCGGGCATAGCAAACAGAGTCACCCGTGTGCGATAGATTCTAGCACGTCCTGGCCTCCTTGGCCGACGAGTGGGGAGAGCCGCAAGTGCCCTTAGCCTCCTCTCCATGTAGCGCATCATTGCTTCAGCAACCTATAAAGAAATGAACATAAATACTGATGCACCTATGCACATAATGGCCATATCCCACTACAAATAGATTTGTAGCCTTCAATACGTACAATAGATGGCCGCCCCGTGAAATCCCTCAGATCCATTTGACTCTATAATGATGACACAATAATATGAACTCAATACACACCGTCCAAAACACTCAGATAAAGGTGTCAGCATTTTTTGCCGACATCATGTACTATGAGACATTTCATCTATTGCTGGGACATGTTGTCCTGCAATAGATGAACCCACACAGGTTTAAGACCTGTGAGTGAAATAGTGAACATGTGACATGTTGCAATAATGCTACACGCACTTTGCTGGCCCAACAATCTGTAGTCAGTGAGGCAATTGTGCATACATTCATACACTTACATTGTTAATGGATATCATATCTACAAGGAGCATGGAAGAGCTTACCTTAGACCCTGACAAGTCCAGATCTGGAGACAAATGATTCTAGCAGCAAGTCACTATTTATAGGGCTCTCACATGTGTGGTCTATAACAGTAGAGATGAGTATTGCATGACTTGTGGCCTGGATTATCTAAGGGATTGGGCTACTTTTAGCTTGCAATTAAACGCCACAATACCACAGTAGTCATGAATCAAATGTCATGTCATGCTAGCAAATAGCATGTGTATTGTGCAATAGTCACAGGTGTATCAGAAGATTCTATGCAATGTTAGCATTGGTGCCCAGTATTTCATGTAGAACTTTCGCCAGGTTTTACACAATGGAATTTCCGCCACCGTATGCGGCGCGAAAAAACAGCGACGTACGCTCACGCACGGAACGCAGCTGCCGCTGATGTCCGCCAAACAGGCTACACAAACAGTATATAAAGGTGTATTAGAAGGTGACCATGTTGTTGCTAACATGTCTGGATCACAACCAGAGGTGGACCCAGATCTGCAGCAACTATTTGACCAGATGGACTCCAGCACCACCTATGTGCCACTGCACATGCGGCCAGTGGGTAATGAGGAGGCTGCTGGACCTTCTACAGCAGGGCAACCTGCACCTGACCATTCTACAGCAGGGCAACCTACACCTGGCCCTTCTGCAGCAGGCCAACCTGCAGCTGGCTCATATGCACCATCAGCAGAATTGATTGGAACACAACCGGGGACTTCACAAGGTAGTACCATGGCCAGCACTTCAAGTGCAGCGACACGTGACAGGGGGCGTGGCCAAGGACGTGGCAAGGGGAGAGCCAGGGCAACAGAGGAACCACCCAAAAAAAATAAGGCATATGAAGCACAGGAGCTTGCCATCCTGGTTCCCCGAGCACGTGATTGGATTGAGTGTCCATCGGAGAAGCTGACACACACACGCAGATGGAAGATTTGGGAACAGATAACGGCAGAGATTAATGAAGTAGCGCCACAAGTTCGTGAGACGGACCATGTGAAGAAGAGGCAAGTTGTTTTGTCATACATGTGCCCAGTAATAGCCAAGTAATGATTGAATTGATGCTTAGATGGATTTAGCAAATGGCCCGTGAGGTTGTTACGATACACATACATTATTGCCATGTTATTTCGGTGAGAGTTAGAGTAGGGTGATTGTGAATGTGTATTGTAACGGTGGATATCATAGTTGCATATAATATTATCTTTTGGACATTAATCACATGTCGTAATATGTAGCACAGAGCAATGGCTGCAACAGCTAACATCTGGAGTGACATGTATTAATATGTCAACTTACATTGCAGGTGGCAGGACTTCAAAACCAACCTGAAGAGGAAGATGACCAAGCGGTGGGAACACAGCCAGACATCTGGGGCCGGGCCCATGCCATCAGGGCTAGAGCTCACCCCCCTGGAGTTGATGGCCGAGAGCTGTATATCAGTTGAGGAGATCAGGGGGGTGAGCACGATGGATAGCGAGGCCCCAGCTGAAGTGTTTGCGTCTTTGCTGGAAGGTAAATATTGGTCATGCCATAAACTTGTGCAAGTAATTATCTTAGAATGTCTCCTAATTGTGTTTATCTTTTTCCACAGACACCCCACCGCTTGGTGACGACTCTGCTCAGGAGGTGGAGGAGTCCGTGCCACCTGGCCCCAGTGGTAGGCCTGTGCAGCAGCAGCCATCGGCCCAAGCCGATTTGGCCGCCTTGGCCCAGATGCTTGGGGACATCAACCAGCAGGGAGACTTGGCATCAGAACGGATGCATAGGACCGAGGAGATCCTGGCGAGCTTGGTCAGCACCCAGCAGGCCATCGCTGCGAGCATGCAGGCCATGGCTCAGTCACATCAGGCCATGGCTGCAAGTGCTCAGGTGCTGGCCGAGCAAGCCACCCGCCAAAATGATCTCCTCCTCCACCATAATGAGCTTATGGTGGAGCTGGTTACCAGCAACAGGGTCCTAATGTCATCCGTTTCTGGTGCATTACCACCGGCAACACTCCCTGCTGGCAGGAGGGGTAGACCAGCCAACCCCTCAACATCATCTGCTCCACCTGCCCCAGCATCTGGCCGTCCCCGAAGAGCTGCTGCACAGGCCAAGGAGCCTACCAAGGCCAAACGTGGTCGCAAATGAACTTGTGGCTGCATTAATCTCCACCGTTATGTGTTCCCAAATCTTCCATTGTGCTGTGTGTGTCAGCTTCTTGTGTCCAATCACGTGCTGAGGGTAACCAGATGAGCCCTTGCTTCATATGTCCTTTTTGGTTCCCCTGTTGCCCTCTTTTGCCTGCCATTACTGTCAGCTGTACTTGAAGTGATGGCCATGGTACTATCTTGTGAAGTCCCCGGTTGTGTTCCAAATGATTCTGCTGATGGTGCATATGAGCCAGCTGCAGGTTGGCCTGCTGCAGAAGGGCCAGGTGTAGGTTGCCCTGCTGTAGAATGGTCAGGTGCAGGTTGCCCTGCTGTAGAAGGGCCAGCAGCATCCTCATTTCCCACTGGCTGCATGTGCAGTGGCACATAGGAGGTGCTGGAGTCCATCTGTGTGCAATTATATTTGTTTTGTATTATTATTTATTTTGCTACATTCCTGCCATGTTGTTTATTTTTTGGATTTTGTATTTTTTGGTCATTGCATCACAGTGGCATTGACTGTGACATGTATAGAAATAAATTTTTTTACTTTACCCAAAAATGTGTGGTTTCATGAGTACATGTCGAATACACATGTGTATTGCTAGTATTAATATTCTGTCATGTCCATTGTTAGCAGTTTTAAAGTGTCTGACAAGTACAGGATATGTGGGTGTTTAGTAAGGGTTCCTTGAAGCAGCAATGGTTTCAATTAAAGCACTGACAAGCGGCCTATTAGTGAGTAATGAGTAAAGGAGTAGATTCTATTGGGTTCAGGTGTTAATGCTTGTAGTCATTAGGCGTACGTTCGCCTACCGCATGAACGAGTGGTGTCCGCAAAGCAATAGTACACTTGTGGACACCGCACATTTCTTCCCCTTTTGATCGCGTGCATTCGGAGTGCTATCCGAATGTACGCCCCCCAACATAAGTGTACTCCCCCGTGTCCGCCCATGTTTCCGCCCCGTTTTGCCCACTTTGAAACTACGCCCATGTGACATTCCGCATGACGCCCATAATACGCCCATATTTCCCGACTGATTGCGGGGAACAGTTTTGTACGGGATTTGGCCGAACTGGTACGGAGTCAAGGCGTGGCACATGCGCGTTGCGTTCTCCACGCATGCGCAGACGCCGAAAAGACGCGATCCGTAAGAATGCGGTAAAGTCCGCGTCAATCAGAATAAGGGCCCATATTGTGACCAAGTTTCCAATATTGTGGCCGCCTTTAGAACAATACTGTACTGTATACTGAGACGCATAGCGTCCGTGTCGTACAACCTTTAGAACTACAGTACGGTGTTTGCTGTTACGCATTAGCGTCTGTGCGGCTACATCTCCTAACTGTCACTGCGTCTATAGACGCAGTGACAGTTAGAAGCCATGACGTACATGTACGTCATGTGTCGGGAAGTACCTCCCGGTAATGACGTACATGTACGTCAAATGGTAAACTCAGTCACTGTTTCATTTTTTTTGTTTATTTTTTTTTTCTTCACTCATTTTTATTCTTCCCGTTCACAGCAGTCAAATAAATTGCAGTTCCTCTCTGTCCGCTCTGTCCGCATCAGCATGATGCACTCTCGGCTGAAGAGACTGGATCACGCTCGTGCCAGCGGCATTAGAGAGGTGCTCATCGTATAATAAAGTTCATGTAATTCCTGCGCATCATGCACGCGCTGAAGCACAAATCTTACGCATGCGCAAATGAGGTTTTTAAAAGTGACATCTGGTGGTTGGTCTGTGATATTGCACTCGTCGTGAAGCGCCACGGCGATTCGCTACATGTATGCGCCATGGCGTGTGTCGGAAACATCGCCATAGGCGGCAATAATAAGACCCGCGCCATCTGTAGTTTAAATAAATTGTTTATTACAGTTCGAAGTTGTCTGTGTGTTTTGTTTACATGAAACAGTATATGTGTAAATTGTTTATACGCTTTTAAATTAGCAAAATGTACATACTGTATATAGATGTATGTTATGTTCACATGATGTAAGGGTTAATGTCTGTAATGAATGTAGTAGTAATGTGTTTCAGTGTGTATTAGGATTTAATTGATTCCAATATAAAACAAGCACTTTTTAATGAGGTTGCCTAATTGCATAAGTGGGTCATGTGATTGATTTCTGTGCTCAGATAATAGTGTTGAATTGTGCGTAAATACACCGCATCGGTGCGTACGGCCAGGTTCCCGTACGTTCTGACGCGGTAAGACAGTGCTTACGCTGTAAGACCGTGCCGAATCTGTGCGTGTCCACCGCACACGTAAGGTTTGTATGTCGTCCGTACACACGCCCTCTTCTTAAAGAGTGAGTCTGTCCGAATGCGGAGGCTCGGTGGGCGTTTCTACGGACGATGTCCGCACAGCGTGGCGCGCGGCCCGCTCCGTAAGAATTCGGGAAAGTACGCACCGATCAGAATAAGGGCCCATATAAGCTGCTACCTAAAGTAACTGTGACTCCTGTTTTCCACAATTTTTCTAGTGATTATATTTATGGCACATTTAGGTCTTCAATTATGGGCCTTTCAAAAGGTGTTTTTAATGCATATTTATATATTTTTTTTTTTTTTTAATTTGCTTATTTACGGACAATGCTGGACTCAGTGGACTTTCAAGATGGATGGATTGGTAGTTTTAAATTAGATGGATATGAGTTAAACATTTTAACACCTTGGATAACTGTGTAATACAAATGGAATACTTGTGAACCACATAATGGAATGCATGGCCAGGAAGTACTGTGGCCATCTTGTTTCCAGGAACTACAAAGTGTCATTTCTGGTAATCGGCAATGCAGAAGAGTAGCAATACCACTTATGCATTGATAAATTGATTTTTTGATAGGGGATCAAGAACATGTCACCATACCTCTGACAAAGGACCAGCAAGTTCTAAATGTATTAGGCAAAGTGACACCTCTATCCCTAGGAGGACTGGCAATGGATTTATCTTAGGATAATGAGATTTGGTATCCGGAGCCAGTTCTTTATTATTCACTATTCTTATTTGGCCTGCACAACATGCATTTCAACTCTGGAGCGCAAGATCACCTGGGCCAGCACAACCCAACTGCACCAAGGCATCACACTGGTGAAAAAAAGCAGTTAAAGTGCTAAACGTTGTTACATTAATAAGATAAGTATCAGTAACAGTGTTACATAGATGAGAATTAATAAATAGTGTTCAAAAGTGTTGCATTAGTAAAAAGTTGTTTGGGTGATAAAAAGTGTTAGATTAAGCGTAGCATTAATGATGCCTCAATGCAGCCAGCCACACCACCCCAGGGGTCCTTAAGCCCAGAACCCTATGCTAATACGGACATATAATGATGTACACATTTATCCAGAACTTTCCATCCTTAGGGCCTATACCGATATGTAGCCTGCAAGTGCAAGTATCCTTTGCTAATTAAAATCATCCAAGGGCAGTGGGAAGGGTGCTAATCCAAGCTGTAAGATGATTCAAAACATAAAAAGTGCCGCACACTTGTTGTGCCACTCAAAAGAGCAAGAAAATGCTGGTGCCCACTCTAAACAATAAGAACATTGGTAATCAGAACAATAATAATAAGCTCTTAAGTGTAGTATTATATAAGTAAGTAAGTAAGAACTGAGGTTCTTAGCATTATTTGTGACCAAAAATATGGGTGCACTTACAATGGCTAGGTCACCTTATACAGTGGGCCCCTAACATTTCCAAGATTCAAGTCAAGTAGTAAAGTAGTAATAAGCACTCTGAGTGCTAAAAAGTGATACAATAATGATGCCTCAAAGTCCACTCAGTGGACCCCATGCCCCCATAGTGTCATAAAATCTGTAATGTTGTGTAGTCTATAGTTAATCCTTTAAGAAAAGTAGTTTAATACGTCTCTTGCAATATCATGACTGCTTCTACATTTCAAGCACAGAGTTCAGTATATTGAACCATAAACACAGAAAAGTGTTAGTCTTATTGATAAGCAAGAGAAAAAGTACCAATAACTGTAATAGAGGGGATATGGTCACTAAGTCTACAGGCATTAGGTTGACAAGCATTAAGTCAACATCACTAGGTCAACATGCATGAAGGTCAACATGACTGAAGGTCGACATGCAGGAAGGTCGATGTGGGTTAGGTTGACAGGGTCATTAGGTCAACACAAACATTAGATCGACATGGGAAATGTCGACAGGCAAAAGGTCGAAATAGGGTTTTTCACTTTTTCTGAGCCAACATGTGCCGCCAGGCGGTATTTCATGCGCTACCATCCACTATGGCATGGTGGGAGAATAAAATAGTGTTTTGAGGCACTGTGCCCAAAGCATTATGAGTGGTGCTATGTTTATAAAAAAAGGGAAAAACCTCATGTTGACCTAATGCTTGTGTCAACCTAATGACCCTGTCAACATAACCCATGTCAACCTTCAGTCATACTGACCTTCAGTCATGTTGACCTTCATGCATGTTGACCTAGTGGTTTTGACCTATTGCTTGTCGACCTACTGTAGTTGGTGTCTATCCAATGATCCATACCCGTAATAGAGTAGGCACTGTTTACACCTAATTAAATAATTCACCTACATACCTAGCTAAAAGTGACATTACTAGGTTATGGAAATTGTTTTTGAGAAATAGAACAACCATTTCATTTCTTAGATCCAAAAATAGTGTATTTAAAATGTATGAATACTGTATGTAAAAATAATATAATTCCTTACACTTTAGTCAACATTGCTATTGACAGTCCCCCATCTCTGCATGCCTCCAAACTGCTCTCTCTAACCTCCTCTCTTGGCCTCTCCCAGTGGTCCGACGCCTCTACTCATGAGGAAGGCCACTGCCTTGACCTTGTCTTCAACAGGCTGTGCTCAGTCTCTGATTTTACTAACACTCCCTTCCCTCTCTCTGATCACAATCTCAATACCCTCTCACTCTCCTCCATTACCTCAAGCTCACTGACACAGAAATCATGCATGGCTACTCTAACCCGCAGAAATACTAATGCTATTAATTTTCCAGAACTTTCCACCTCCCTCCAACAACAGCTCTCACTAATTTCTACATTTACCTCTCCTGACTCTGCTGTTTCCCACCTCTACCTGACTCTTGAAACAGCACTTAATGAAGTGGCTCTAGCGACCCATTATACCCCACGTAGGCTTAGATGCCAACCGTGGCACTCCAAAACAACAAGACAACTACGAAATCAGTCATGTAAAGTAGAACGCCAATGGTGCAAATCTCGTAATATGACTGATTTCCTCACATATAAGACTAGCTACCACTCCTACTGCAATGCTTTGGACACGGCCAAACAAATTTACTACCAATCTCTCATCTCTTCTCATGCCACCAACCCTAAGCGACTTTTTAACACCTTTAAGTCTCTTCTGTACCCTCCCCCTCCTCCCCCACCGGCTACCATCAGTGCTCAAGAACTTGCCTCCTACTTTAAGGACAAGATTGATAACATCCGAGATGAAATGGTATGCTCCACAACCTCTAACCCGCTTTCTTCCACACCTGAACCCTCTGGCACTTTCTCTTCATTTGATACCACAAATGAAAAGGAAGTATCCGCACTCTTCTTATCCTCCTACTCTACTACCTCTCCTCTTGATCCTATACCTGCACTAGTCATTAAAAATCTATCTCCTGTGCTTATCCCAACCTTAACTAAAATCTGCAATCTCTCTCTTGCTACTGGTACTTTTCCGTCTCTGCTCAAACATGCAGTGATTACTCCCATTCTGAAAAAACACAATTCTGACCCTAACTCTCTCTCTCTAACTATCGTCCTATCTCTCAGCTCCCATGCCTCTCCAAGCTACTAGAGAGGCTTGTGTACTCTCACCTCACAAACTTTCTTAACTCTAACACCCTATTAGACCCACTTCAGTCAGGCTTTCGCTCTCAACACTCCACTGAGACAGCACTGACTAAAGTGGTGAATGATCTGGTAACTGCTAAGTCTAAAGGCCACTACTCACTGCTTATACTTCTAGATCTTTCTGCTGCGTTTGACACTGTGGATCACACTCTCCTCTTACAAACACTACACTCCCTAGGTCTTAATGATACAGCCATTTCCTGGTTCACATCTTACCTATCTGATCGCTCTTTCACTGTTCGCTTCTCTGACTCTACTTCCTCTTCACTACCTCTGTCAGTCAGTTCCGCAAGGCTCAGTCTTAGGTCCTCTGCTTTTCTCAATCTATACCTCCTCGCTTGGCAAACTAATCAGTTCTTTCGGAGTTCAGTATCACTTATATGCAGATGATACACAAATCTATCTATCAACCCCAGAGTTGTCACCAGTGGTTTTGGGCCGAGTCTCTGAATGTCTCTCTGCCATATCATTTTGGATGTCTTTTCGCCAACTCAAACTCAATATTTCCAAAACAGAATTACTTATATTCCCGCCAACTAAGAAAAGTTACCATCCCGATATCTCCATCACTGTTGACAACTCGACAATCTACCCTACCCCACAAGCTAGTTGCTTAGGGGTCATCCTCGACTCTGACTTGTCATTTCTTCCCCACATTCAATCTGTCTCCAAATCATGTTACATGCATCTAAAAAACATATCCAGCATACGACCATATCTCACAATAGACACTACTAAATCTCTTATCCATGCACTCATTATATCCCACATTGATTATTGCAATAGTCTCCTAACTGGTCTTCCCATGAACAGACTCTCACCACTACAATCCATTTTAAATGCTGCTGCTAGGCTGATCTTCCGTGCAAGACGCTCATTGTCTGCTGATCCGCTCTGCCAGTCCCTCCATTGGTTGCCTGTATCTTACCGTATTCAATATAAAACACTTCTACTCGCATATAAATCTATTAACCATACTGCACCAGCATATATCTCTCTACTTATCACAAAATATCTCCCATCTCGACCACTCCGCTCTGCACAAGATTTGCATCTCTCTTCTGTACGGATCACTAGCTCCCATTCACTATTACAGGACTTTCATCGGGCTGCTCCCATCCTATGGAATGCCCTTCCACGCACAATAAGACTCTCCACTAGCCTCCAAACTTTCAAGCGTTCCCTGAAAACACACCTTTTCAGGCAAGCCTATCATATTTAAGTTCTACATGCATAACCCTCTGAGGCACTTATGTATTATATAGCTTCCCTTCTGGACTTGTAACTTGGTGGGACTGCTATGCGATTACTGGTGCCTGTCCTTGTGTTTCCCCCCTATATCCCTATAGATTGTAAGCTTGCAGCAGGGCTCTCCTACCTCCAAGTCTGTCTGTTGTTACCCAGTTTGTTTTATCACTGTCTACTATTGTAAAGCGCAACGGAATCTGCTGCGCTATATAAGACACTGTAAATAAATAAATTTAGTCAGGGCCGGTGCAACCCGCTCAGCAGGAGATGCAAAGCATCCCTGCATCCCCTGCTGTCCTCTGTGGCTGCCGGGCTGGCTGCTGCTGCGCCTGTCATACATTACATACATGACAGGCAGCAGCACCGACAGCACACAGAACTCCCTCCAGGCTCCTAATCATCTGGTCATCGGCATGGACAGAAAGGGGGCAGAGCTCTGTGGTGGAGGGGCATGGCCACACTGACCAGAAGGGGTGGAGCTACATGGAAAGCTAGCCTGATGAAAAAATGGAAGCAGGAGAGGATGAGCTGCCAGCCTGAACTAGGAGAGTAAGTTGTGGGCATACTACTGCTGGTGACTGGTGTGGGCATATGTATAGGCATTGCTACTGCTGTCCACAACTGGTGTGGGCATATGTATTGCAGCACTACTACTGTCAGCAACTGGTGTTGGCATATGTATATGCAGTGCTACTACTATCGGCAACTGGTGTGGGCATATGTATAGGCAGTGCTACTACTGTCAGTAACTTTTGTCGGCATATGTATAGGCAGCACTACTACTATCTGCAACTGGTGTGGGCATTATGTATAGGCAGCACTACTTACGTCGGCAACTGATGTGTGCATATGATATGAATAGGCAATGCTACTACCATTGGAACTGGTGTGGGTATATGTATGGGCAGTGCTACTTCTGTCAGCAACTGTTGTGGGCATACGTTTAGGCAACGCTACTTGCCTTGGCAACTGATGTGGGCATTTGTATAGGCAGTGCTACTACCATTGCCAAATGGATTGGGCATATGTATGGGCAGCGCTTCTACTGTTGGCAAATGGTATGGGCATATGTATGGGCAGCACTACTAGTGTCTGCAACTGGTGTGGGCATTTGTATAGGCAGCGCTCTTTGCATTGGCAACTGGTGTGGGCATATGTATAGGCAGCACTACTACCATTGACAACTGGTGTGGGCATATGTACAGGCAGCACTACTACTGTTGGCAACTGGTGTGGGCATATGTACAGGCAGCGCTACTACTGTCAGCAACTGGTGTAGGCATATGTACAGGCAGCACTACTACTGTTGGCAACTGGTGTGGGCATATGTACAGGCAGCGCTGCTACTGTAAGCAACTGGTGTGGGCATATGTACAGGCAGCCCTAATGCCATTGGCAACTGATGTGGGCATATGTACAGGCAGTGCTACTACTGTCAAGTGCAAACAGGATATGCTGCGCTATATAAAAACTGTAAATAAATAAATACTGTCAGCAACTGGTATGGGCATGCACAGGTATGGGCATGTACAGGCAGCACTACTACCATTGGCAACTGTTGTGGGCATATGTACAGGCAGCACTACTACTGTCAGTAACTGGTGTAGGCAGGTTTTATCTTTCCCCCACGCGCGTCTCAGTATCCGGGCGGCGGGGCGGTGAGGCGGACGCAATACTGTCCGCCTCCCGCTCGAGGGGGCTGGGGGGGACCCGAGGAGGCTGCGGGGGGGTGCGGTCGCCCAGTGTGGGCACCGGGCGACCGAGGGCAACACCGTTGGAAGGGGTCGCACGTGCACCTCGTGCGCGCGCGTCCCCTTCCGGCATACAGATGGCAGCGGGGCAGGGGATGGCGATGGCGACGCCATCGCCATCACCTGCAAAGATGAATCCCGCTACATCTGTATAGGCAGTGCTACTACCGTGGTTACTTTGGGAATCCTTTATAAGCAGCGATATTACTGTCACTAACTGTGGGCATTTTATATAAGCAGCAATACCACTGTGGGCATGTGCAGGAGTACTTGGGGCATTACGTGTAGCATAATGTGTGTCATTATGTCATATGAGCATTATGGTGTATGGGCATTACAGTGTGCGGAATATTGTGTAAGGGGCATCATGATGTGTGGCATAATGTATAATGGGCATTACTGTGTGTGGTATAATGTGTAATGGGCATTATGATGTGTAGCATAATGTGTAATGGCAATTGGTTATTGATACTTTTATATGGCCACGCCCCTTCCCCATGAAGCCACGCTCCTCTATTTTTGACGCACACTTTGCCTGTGATGGTAGGGCAGTCACCGATTCCCTTTCTGGCACAGGGCACCAAAATGTCTAGTTAAGGCACTGGTGCTGTGTAATGTGAATAAGATTGTACTACTCTGTGGTGTAATTTGAAATGGGAGTACTATTGTGTGGCCACACCCCTTCCACGTCTTTCTTTCGTGTGCGCTACACCTTTGTAAAGTATGGGAGGGCGTAAATTTATAGTTTGCAGGAGGGCGCCGAACACCCAAGCACCAGCCCTGACTTTAGTAGCATGTTTAAACTTAACAGAGGATCAACTGTCCTAAAATTAAAAAAAGTATAGCATATGGAAGTCAAAGATAAATTGATTTGCTTTGTGCAATTTGTTACAAGACATGGGTACTGGATTGTGAGCAGAGAGGTGATCACTTTTGTTTTGTGTAAATGTCGGTTGTTGTTTGGCAACACTGCTTCCATTGTGATAAGATTCTTGTTCTTCTATATAAGAATAGGTATTTAGTATTTCAAATGTTTTTTTATGGCATACTTTGCTGCATTATTTTATTGTTTTTGGAATCTACATTTGCTGGTTATACAAAGCATAACACACTTTTGTTATTAAGCAAGCTATGGAATAACATAATTGTATGCCATGATGACAAAAGATGAGTCATCTTTATAATTTTCACAAAAATATAGAATGGCATGGAAAATAATAAAGAAACCAATGTGAGTGCTATATAGAAATGCTCATAGTTAATTCATTAAATTTGAATCTGTAAATAGATTATGACTAATACAGCAAACATTCAGATTTTTTAACAGTTTATTTACTGTAGGTGCCAGTCTTTGTAGTCTACTGCCCTGCATTCTCAGGATAACATTAGTGTACAGTATTTCTATAACTTGCTTGAATTGATATTAGTCATGGGTCATTAATTAACCCGCAATTAAAACATGCACATTTTGGAAATCATTGTTATGCTGTGTACACACGGGGGGCGATAGGGGCTATAATCGCTGGGAATATGGTCGCAGGCGACCATATTGCCAGTGATTGGAGTGCGCACCAGCGATAAATCGCCCGGTGCGTGCTCCCGTTTTCTGCCCCATTGTAATCGCTGGTCGCAGGAGCTTGCTCCTGCGACCAACTAATTACCTATGCGGCTCCTCCAGCAGAGGTTCCTTTTCATCAGTGACCATCTCTGGTCGCTGATAAAAAGGAGACACTGAGCAATATAATGCTCAGCAATATATTGCAAGCAATACATCTCTCCCCCCCCCCCCCCCCCGTGTGTGTACGCACATTTAAGGTTGTCAATTACTGTGCTAGATAGTGCATCTAATGGAGGAGAAATGGTACTATTTAAAATAGATAATTTGTTTAACCCTTGGAGTGCCAACATCTCTGTGAGAGAGGAGCAAAATATCCGCTGAAAATGCCAGCAAAACTAATTTATTTTATAAATTCAAATAAAAAAAGCTGTGTAAAAAAAGATTATATTTCCTATATAAGGTAAACATTACAGTTCATTATGATGAATACAAATGTTTGCTTGGCAAGTTTCACACCTATTTTGACAAATTCACTTGGCACTCAAAGGGTTAAATCTGTACATGAGTTTGAAAAACATTCATGGTAAAGCCTAACACATTTTTAGCTGTATACTTTATACATTTTTCTTTTGTGTTCACAAGATATTATTCTTGATGTTTTTATTATATGACCCATAACAGCAAAAAAGTATTATGGCGGTTTTCGTTTAATAAACAGGTTTAACTGAATATTATTATTATTATTATTATTATTATTATTATTACTACTAGTATTGTATTTACAATCATTTCTGATGTTTAAAACTGTGAGCAAAATCAAGACTACACTATTTCAAATTTTATGCAATTTCAATGTCTTGAGGATGATTAAAATTTTTCTAGCTCAACAAAATACATTTTATCCTTTTCTACAGTACCAGGCAAAATGGGTATGGATCATTGGATATACATTATATGCAAGGAAAGAAAGATACTGTATGTCCTAGGTAAAGTGCACCTCAGAGAAGAAAATTGTTAAAAATTAACCTTTATTAATTCATTCTTAAAAGGCTGCGAAAATGTATTAAAAACAACACAAAACGTACATGGATGGGGTTCACACTTTTAAAAAACTGTGGTGGCAGGCAGATATAGCTATGAGAATATCAATTGATTTCACTGGTTGTACTGTGTGTAGGCTACCCAGATCTGTGCAAGCCTTGCGGATTTTGGATATTCCGCACTGGCTGTCTGCAGATCTTTATAATAAGGTGCCGTATAGGAGTGGGTTCAATGACCTCTCAGGACTCCTAGTTAAGTGATCTAGTGTTTATGGCTGCCCAGGTCTGTGCAATTTGTTGCAGGTCTGCAATACTCCGCAACAATCACTGCCAGATCTCATATACTGGGTGCCGAGCAGGAGTGGGTATAGAAACCACTTGTCACTCCTTTATGTCCACACAACCCGCTGTATGACTGTGTATGCACCAGACAGACTAAGTTACTGTCTATCAAGCGATGGCACACTGATAGGAGATTGTGCCTCTTCACTTGCAATCCTTCTTGCGCATTTCTGGGTGTCCCTCTGTATCAATACATAGGGGGATCGCAGCCCAGATAGGGAATGAACTCCTTAGAGTATGTGAGATGGTATGTCTCACTCTAGGTATACATGCTAGCACACAGTCATGGGCGGGTTGGAGCCTTTAGAAAGGCTTCAGGAACATTTACACTAATCTAAACACACAATCAAAATACAGTGTAAGAAAAATAATAAATGTGTAGCTGTCTGCCTGCGCACCGCTAGCCGACACGCGCTTGGCAAATTAGCTTCCTCAGGGCCCCTTTTAAGAATGAATTAATAAAGGTTAATTTTTAACAATTTTCTTCTCTGAGGTGTACCTTACCTAGGATATATCTTTCTTTCCTTGCATATACTGCCCTAATTTCTGTGTCCCAAGGTAGCACACCCCTATGGTCTAATCTATACTGAGATAGGCTATTGAACCACATAAGGAGTCCTCGATCCTAATACAGGCCCTTATTCTGGTCGGTGCGGATATATCCGCGTGCGTTAGGGCCGCCGATGTTTTGTGTCTGCGCATGTGCAGAGGCGTCTCTGCGCATGTGCGAGCGGGGCGTACGGCCAAATCCCGCATGATATGTGGACACTCCGAACAGGGGGTGGAGAGGGGCGTGAAGGGCTATTTGTGCTCATTACCATATGCATACGCCCCGCGTTTCATGGGCGTTCCCATGCAAACGCTGGGCGTACGTATGGTAATGCGGCCGTGACGCACGTGTAGGGGGAGGACATATGACATCGCCGGATGTCAGCTGCCCGCCCAGATCCCTGCTTTTGCAAGGAAAAATGTCCGTGTGGTCTGAGGTTGCGGGAGCTGGTGGAGCACTCGGTCCTGCATTACGACCATCGAATGATGCGGGAGGTTCCCTTAGATGGAGGAGGCGTATTCCGTGTAAAATACACGTGCGGTCCGTTCGGCCAGCTTCTTACCGCGTACGGACGGAGTTGGCGATCCGTATGGAAGGCGGGGTTTCGCACGCACGGTCCTGGCCGCATAATCGGATCCGGCCGCACCGACCAGAATAAGGCCCACAGTCATCTTGTGCGATTGATCCAACCAATCCCTCTACCTGTATCCTTGGATATACAGCAACTAGGTCAACAAGCATTAGGTCAATACCACTAGGTCGACATGCATAGGCGTGCGCAGCACATTTTATTAGGGGGTGCACCATCAAAGGGGTGTGTGTAGTATAACCTATCGGGCCCATTAGGTGTGTCTAACACTGCCAATCAAGTGTGTCTCCCATCATCTATTGGCACTCTCTACAATATAAAACGTAGCCACACCATAATCTCCTGCCTATTTCAGTTTTAATCTTCTAATTACACTGTGTAACAGTAGATGCAAAAAGATTCAAAAACATATATGGATGATGCAGGAATGTAGTGATATGACAATGGTCTAGTACAAGTAACAATGCAAAACACACATAATTGATTGATGGGTGCATTTTAATGGAATACAGTTCTAAAAGGTAAAAGTGTTTTGTAAAAGGTATTGCTAGCGGCAGGGAGGTGTTCATAAGGTTGGGTGAGCACAGCATTAGGGGGTGCCTGTGCACCCCTAACGCTCAATGTGCGCACGCCTATGTCGACATGCATGAAGGTCGACATGACTGAAGGTCACATGGGTTAGGTCAACAGGTCATTAAGAAGACAGAAGCATTAGGTCGACATGTGGAATGCCGACAGTCAAAAGGTCAACATTGGGTTTTTCACTATTTTAGTTCTGAATGTCAACACAGTCAACATGGACACTGAAGCATGGCTTGCTGCTCAGCACACTATTTTATTCTCCCGCCATATCCCAGTGCCGCGGGACACTACCGGCCACGGGAGGGATGCGGGAATGTCCCCAAAAACCGGGACACTCCCACTGTAATCGGGACTGTTGGAAGGTATGCATTGTATAGAGTTAGACTGCACTATTAGGTGTTAGGTGCACTGTTGCAGTAGTTGCTGTATATTTTTTTTCTCAGTGGCCTATAATGTGTAAAAGCTAAGTCACACATTACAGTCTCTCATCTGGATTTTAAGCAGTTTGCTTTCATGAAATCCTGATGAAAGACAGATCAAAAGCAAAGACAAATGAAAGTTAATGAAACCAGTTTTCCTCTGCAGTCAAATTGCCAGGATTCTGCATTTCTGGTGCCAAGAGAAATTCAGCAGTGAGGATGATTAAATGAGGGTCAAATATTTTCTATATGAAATGTGTTTGATAGCTCATTGCATTAGTGAGATACATAGGCGAATCTAGGGGGTGGTCCGGGGGTGCACAGGACCACCCATTAGCCCATTTTGTAGCTGAGGGATAGGGCTTTCCAACGAGCCCAGCCCCGTGTCTCTAGCCCCCTGGGAACCGGAGATACGACATTTTCCCTATAGGATAACATGGGACCCGCTAATTCCGACCCCCACCCAGTTCAACGGCTGCCAGTTCCCCCTTCGGCATCAATGAAGCTCGAGGTTGATCTCAGTCGAACCCAAATCGCTGGACCTTCAATCTGATACCAGGCTGGATCCATATGGGTTAATTGGTTCCAGGGTTAAACCGTTTTTTTTTTTTTTTTTCATTTCTTAAATGTAATTTCATGACTGTTTATGTTCTTTGAAGGCAGATTTCTCTGGAACCAAACAGCCCAGTTTCATGGGACCAAAATCATTCGAAGCCAACTCAAAAGTTCTTCAATATGATACCGGTCTCATGTAAATGGGTCAGTTGGTTCCGAAGATATAGCTGGTTGGTTAAAGGGGGGTAGGGAGAGGGGAGTGGTTGTCTCTCCCCCTCACACCAGAAAATGCAGGGACTAGGCTGGTGTATAAGGGGTCAGCCTGGGAATGTCCCTGCATGATCCTGGGACCATATTCCCGGGTAAATCCCTGCATTTTCTGTTGTGAAAGGGGTATTATTTCAAACAGCCGTGACCTGCAGTGCTCTGAATACAGCCGGGCAGCCCCCTGCTCTCTGCCCAGCTGTCAATGAGTGTCACCCCTGCAGCTTCCACTCCAATTCTTCTTCCCGCTTTCACCTCAGCCTCCCCCTCCCCCTTAATCATGTGGTGCCGGCGCCCGGCGTGCTCCCCCGACGTCACGCACAACAACAGCGCGCACAATATTTCAAATGTCCACTCGGACACCAGAGGGGACACCAGGAGGGGAGTGGGATCGTGCTCTGCGCTGTGCTCTGCTCCTCTCCCCATAGAAGCAGCTGCACCGCTCTCCATCTCTCCCTACAGCAGCAGCGAAGGCTCATATAAAAATTTACAGTAAGTGGCACTTTTGGGGGCATTGCTTAAGGGATGCTACAAGTGGCGGTATGTGGGGGCATTATGCATAATGTGTGGCTTAATGTGTAAGGGGCATTACGGTGTGCAGCATCATGTGTAAGCGGCATTATGTGTGCAGCATCATGTGTAAGTGACATTATGTGTGCAGCATCATGTGTAATGGGTACTATGGTGCGCGGCATCATGTGTAATGGGTACTATGGTGCCATCAAGCAAGAACCCTCTAGCAATGAGCACGTAGGTAAGCAGCACTTATGTGGCAAATATGTAATGGGCATAACGGTTTGTTATATAGTATGTAATGGGCATCATGATGTGTGGCACAATGTGTAATGGGCATTATGGTGTGTGGCCTTATGTGTAAGTGGCATTACGGCGTGTAGCTTTATGTGTAATGGGTATTACGGAGTTTGCTAAAATGTGTTATGGGCATTACTGTGTATGGTCTGACTCTAAAGTGTAACACCACACCCCTTTTTGTGATGCCACGCCTCCTCCCCATGGGGCCACGCCCCTTTTTGCCGCACGGCTACGCCACGCAAAGGTCCCCTACTTTTGTGTCTAGATTTGGGACCACCCATTACCATAATTCTAGATTCGCCTATGGTGAGATAGTATTGTGTGTTGTCAGCTTTACTATGTGCATTAAAGCTAGAGACTTAACATTTCAACAGTATAATTATGATGGTTTTATAGAAACGTGATACAAGATGCTGTTGTGACAATTTGATAAACATGTAACAGTAACCTATGCCACAGTGCTGAAGTAACAACCAAATACACTAAGGGCAGTATTCAATGTGAATACTGGCGACGTGCAGTGAATCCTGTTTAGGATTTGCTGCACATTCGCCACTGCTCGCTGCGTTCCGGAGCCTCGCCGGCTCCGGTATTCAACGAGTCAGGAGCTCGCTGCCCCTGACCGGCGAATTTGAGCTCCTGCGGCGGACGCCGCAGGGAGCCTGAGGACGGTGGCAGGCAGGGAGATGGAAGTCTCCCTGCCTGCCCCTGAAGGTTTGTGGGGGGGAGGTGGGCTCCCCGGGTGCCAGGCAGCAGGGGACCGGGTATATTCACTACACCCGATCATGCATATGTAATGATCGGGTGAAGTGAATATATGAATATGTAATGAGCGGCTCGGCTCCGGCCCCCTGCTGGCTGGTCTGTGTAAAAAATATATATATATTTTTTTTTAAATTAAATATATATTCATGTGCTTACAGCACATGAATAAAAACAGCATGCCCCTCCTCAGAATAAAATTCCAGATTTTTTGACACCATTTGTAAAAAACAAAACACTTTATTTTAAAAGTTCACCTTCCACTTCACCATAAAAAGATAGCGATTGCTACTCGGTGAATCATAGCGAAAAAAACCTTGAAATGTATTCGCCATCTGGTCATTGAATAGGGTGATTCACCGTTTTAGTCAGAAATTCGCCTTACAGCACAAAATCGCCATAAAAACCTGGCGAATCAGCCTCATTGAATACCGCCCCTAACAGTTGACGTGGTGTAGAGTATACTCACCGTTCTTTGTGTTTAAAAGGATCGCAGCAATTCTTTGGCAGCACCAAAAGCTGAAATTCGGTGGGGCAGCATCTCAAGTGCTCAGTAAGCTGCAATGTGTTTTTTAATTACCTCCAATTTTTATTTAACAATTTTCTTTTTGCATTGGTTGATAAGGAGGCAAAACCAAACGACATGTGACAGTGTAATAGTAAAACATTTACTTGTCTTGTAAGGTCCATTACATGCTATCCCACCATGTCCACCAAAGTACAGACTGAGGAGCAATGGCAGCAGAATAAATTTTTCCTTGTTTTTGTGGTGGAACTACAATCTATAGAAGTGACCTCACCAGAAAATAATGCAGCCAAGTAGGAATGACAATCTATTTATCAGCAACAACTATATACCTTTTTTGGTTAGTACATGGGAATAAACTAAGAAGGGTCATATGCAGGGGTTAAAGTGGGGGAGGGGGAACAGGGGAGGGGGAGCGGGAGGGGGAATGGGGGGGGGGACTGAGTTCCACCACCTATAATTGTGAGGTGGAACATTTTAACCTCCACATTGGCCCTGCACAGTAATTCTCACAGAAAAGCATTCCAGTTTGCAGTGGGATGCCAAAGACCCTACCACTGGCCCTGTCCCTGCCTAATGGGGGGAGGGGGTGTAATTAGGTGGCTTAGAGTTCCCCACCTCTGCATGACCACTTTATGCCCTGGTCAAATGTCACAACACCATTACATTTCATTAGAACATTACACAACATTACTTTAGACAGAATAGACCGGAATATATTTGTCAGAATGCGAAATAATTTTGAGATAAAAAACATTTGATTTGATCAAATCATATCTGTGCTGCAATCACAAATCTACAATCAGGTGAGATACAAAGGTAGCCAGTACCAAGTACATCTACATCCAGCAACCAAACCTAGTGGTAAATGTACAATATCACAGATTATGCACTATTGCTTTTCCAGCTTTGCCTCTTTCCTGATTCTAGTGAAACTCTCCCATCTGGGGATGTCTATCAGAGCGTACAGCATCAGCCTATAGGGTTGCCACCTCAAGCATCTTTGATTCCTGGAGATTCCCCCCACACACAATGGGGGTGCGTGTGCGCTCCCAGAAAAGTGGGCGTGGCTTTGTAAAACAGGCATGTCCTCTTCAGAAAAGTGGGCGTGGCTGTGGGCTCTAATACGGACATATATTGAAGTCCCTATTGTTACATTTAATAACACATTTCCCCTACTGACAACTCCAACACAGAGATACCTCATACCTCCTCCCCTCACCCTGACACCAAAGACAACAACTTCACAGCAACCTCCCCCACCCCCTCACTTCTCTAACATGCATATCTGCCCCAAACACTGACCGCCCACACACACAAATACCCCCCTCAACACTGGCCTTACCATTTCCTCAGCTGACAGAACAGATGGCAGAGGTCCCCTGGGACTGCTACACAGTAGCAGCTGACTTATTTCTCCTCTGAGGCACAGTTTGGGAGGAAGCGCTGCTCAGGATCCTAAGCAGTGTCGGACTGGGGCATGAAGGGCCCACCAGGGAAATGCACTCACAGGGGCCCACCAAGGGGCGTGGTCTTTTTTGAAGGGGTGTGGCCATCTGACCAGAGAGGAGTGGCAAATAATCATAGGTTCCCCCTCGCATAGTATATAAAGAAAACAAAATGTGCCTTTCAAACCAGTATGTGACCAGCAGCTGCAGACCCCTTATTACACACATACAGTACAGATACAGAGTAGTACATAGGCGTTACCATAGTAAACATATCTAGCTGGGACTCCTAGCAACAAGATGCACAAATGCCAGCGTGTGACCCTAGTATACTGTAGGTGATAACACAATGCAATATGCAGCTGTGGAAGAGACATAGGGGAAAATACCATGTGACCCCCTCCCTGGGCCTGACTGGGACCAGAAATCGGCCCTGGCATATTGAGCACACAGGCCCACCTCCGGCAGCCGGGACCCTTGCACGGTGAAGCTGCGCTGAGAAAAGGGGGTGTGGTGTCATGAAAAGGGGGCTTGGCATCACAACAAGGAGGCATTACACATTATTCTGCACACCGTAATGCCCATTACACATTATGCCGCACACCGTAATGCCCATTACACATTATGCCGCACACCGTAATGCCCATTACACATTATGCTGCACACCGTAATGCCCATTACACATTATGCCGCACACCGTAATGCACATTACACATTATGCCGCACACCGTAATGCCCATTACACATTATGCCGCACACCGTAATGCCCATTACACATTATGCTGCACACCGTACTGCCCATTACACAATATGCTAGAGATAAGTCAGAGATTCATAGCCTAGGGTAGGGTAAGACAAGGGGTATAAGAATAAGGACTAGTATAGCGGGATGATCCCAATGTGATCCAATGTCCTCTGGATGTCTGGAGATCCTTCTCTTCCTCTGGCCACAGGCGCCAGGAGGTTCAGGGTTTATGCTGCGGGAAGGAGGGAGGGAGGGTCAGGGTTTATGCTGCGGGAAGGAGGGAGGGAGGGTCAGGGTTTATGCTGCTGTGCAGGAGCCTGCTATTGGAGATATGCAGTGCATTGGGCCCATAGGGCCATGGTGTAGGTGCAGCTACTGCAGGTCACACTCAGTCAAGATCATCACTCCAGGTCGGAGATGGTATTGTGCCCTTTTGCTGCACAGCTGCACTATTGAGTAACAATCTTCTTCCCCCAGTAACTGGATCTATTCTAGGATGTCCCTTACAATAGGGAGACAGCCCACCACAAGCATTTACTATGCAACCAGTATTTACAGTACCACATGTGAAAAATAAAATATGTATTTATAAACCATAAATAATTTACCTCTAACCTCTCTCATTCAAATCCGCTAGGTCATGGCTCTGCGGGTGCTATCCTCCTTCAGTGCAGGTGGGTGTGCAGCCAGGTCACGTGCGTCCTCCTCCAGCAGAGCATGAGAGCATGGGAAGCTGCTCACACACACTGCAAACTTCCCAGCCCTTGGACACACGACTCAAGCGCGGGCAGGTCCAACAGCGGTAACACGTCATGACGCTGCTGCGGACGTCCGCGACGTAGCACCTGACGTCAGCCCGCACAGCCGCCCAAACTCAGCCCGGCACCCCACTGCCCAGCGGCAGCTGTCAATCAGATAGATGCTGGCCGCCTCAACCGCCAGGTGACCCGGGTCAGTCAACCACTACCAGCGGAATGCATTGACTACCCGGCGGCGACTTTGTCGTTGCCAGACGGCAGCCCCACCCCCCTTTAAAAGTGGGAGGAGTCATATATCAATGGGGCCCACCGGGGAATCTCCCGGTGCCCCGCCAGGCCAGTCCGAGCCTGACTAAGCTGTTAGCTGTACAGTGCTCCTCCGTCCTCTCCTCTCCTGTGGCCCAATTTAAATATTTCTGGAGGTAGAGGGAGCTGTGGGGAGGGCAGCAACTCGCAAGTGCTAGAGACACGCTGTGCATGCTCTGTGGCCTTTCTGGCACCCCGAAGCTCATGCTCCACTGGAACCAGCCTCGCTATGCCATTAACAGTGTGCACACTCAGCTCTACAATACTGAATGGGTAATTTGTAACTAGCGCTAAGATAATAACAGCTAGGTTCTCTTTCTTTAGGAGGCCATCAATCCTCCAGACAAGTAACAGATATTCGACAAAATTTGGGTTTTAGGAAAGAACCAGCGCAGGGTCTTATAGAAACTTGCTTGTGAGCAGGAAAAACTGGAGCATGGGTACTTGTGTTTTAGTGGGCTATATAAACCACACTTACTTTATGTTCCCCACTCGCATTCACATAGCAGTTTCTTTTGCACCACAAACGATAGAACCACAGACTTCTTTGTACAAAAGCAGGTAAACGAGGCTTACATTAACATACTGTCTCACGTTCACATAACGATATCTTTAGGATCCACTCCAAGGACTCCAAAATCAGGGTAAACAAATTTTATTCACACGTAGGATTCACACACAGGTTAAAAACAGCAGCACATAAACAGGTATCACCGCGAGGTATCAAGTCAGCTAGATGTTGCGAATCCCCGGCGCTGCAGACGCTGAAGGGGTAGCTGTCTCTCAGGACACGGTCCAGTACCTGCACGATAGGCTTCTGACGGCGGGTGACGTCAGACCAACCACGTCAACGCGTTTCGGAATACTTTCTTTTTCAAGACGTGCTGTTCAATTTACTGGACCACTATTTAAAGCTGAATCCGTTGTCACGTGATTGTTTTCACCAATCCGCATTGTACCTAAACTCGGCTCTTATTCACTGTTTCTATATATTGCACATTCCCATGATATTTATGACATAATGGTAAAATGACATAAAATATACTATATACAAATATATAAATACATAAATATATAAATATAAAAATGCAAAAAATTACAAAACTCTATTAAAAATATACATAAAAACATCTATATCTCTATGCCAACAGTAGTGCAATAAATACATTATAGTAGTGCAGTAGTGCAATAAATACATTATGAATTTTATTATCCATAATAAAATTCAACCCCTGGTGAAAAATGACTTGATCCTATGCTAAGGACACGATATCAGTTATCAACAAAATGAATGAGATCCAGTGGGAATCCAACTATATTCTAGTCACAGCAGACGTAAAGTCTCTTTATACCATAATACAACACTGTGATGGTATTAAGGCGGTGGATTACCACCTGGAGAAACATGATATTACTGGTAAACATAAGAATTTTATTACAGAGGGTTAAGAGTTGGTATTAACTAACAACTTCTTCTGGTATGAGGGAGAATTTTTCCTTCAGGTGGCGGGTTCAGCAATGGGTGCCAAGCTGGCACCGGGGTATGCCAACCTGTTTATGGCCCTCTGGGAGGACGAGAGGGTTTGGACGGGGCATCCCTGGAGTGTCAGCTGCGTACTCTGGACCCGCTACATAGACGATATTCTGTTTGTGTGCAAAGGTGGAAATGAATCGTTACAAGAATTCTGTGCATATCTAAACAACAATGTGTATAATATAGAGTTGTCATTTACCAAAAGTAACACAGAGATTAATTTTCTTGACCTTACTTTTTACTGTACACTGAAAACAATCTTATTAAAACAAAAAATTATATAAAGCCTACCGATTGCAATTCCTATATCAGCTGCGATAGCAATCACCATGAAAACTGGACCCGGAGCATTCCGAAGGGACAGTTTCAGAGATTGCGCAGGAATTGTACTGATGTGGGTATTTATAAGGAACAAGCTCAGGTTATGAGAAATAATTTCCTGGAGAAAGGTTACAATCCAGTTATGGTGGATAAATCCCTTGAAGAATGTACAGGAATATCTAGAAACACACTACTGGAAAATAAAGAGAAGACTGTAAAGGGTGATGCTAATGAAATTATGTTCATCACAAAGTATACCTCTCATCATAAAACCATAGAAAAAATAATAAGAAAACACTGGAATGTTTTAACCAAAGATCCTGTACTACTGCCATTCTGCGGAATATGTTGGTAAAAAGTGCCCTTCCAAAGGACACTTGACCAACCCGAATCACCTCAAAAGGCCTTTACCGCTGTGGACAATGTACCATATGTAAAATGGTTAAAACGGACAAAAAGATTACAAAGTACAAATCTAATGTCACTAATTCTGAATATGCAATAAAAGACTTCATTACCTGTGGCAGTAAAAATGTGATATACCTATTAGAATGTACATGCGGGGTACAATATGTTGGGAGGACGGGGCGTATGCTGAAAGAACGTCTAGAAGAGCATACTCGAAACATTAGAAAGGGATACGAGTTACACAACGTGTCCCTACATTTCAAGAATAGCCACTCCTGTGATATAACCCATCTAAAAAGTTTTTGCGGCATAAAAATGTGCAATAAGAAATGGCGTGTGAAAAACACGGAACAGGATTTGGCCAAACTTGAAATGAGGACTATATTTGAACTAAAGACCCTGGTCCCAAGAGGACTTAACGTGGACTTTGAGTACAAGTGGTTCATTTAACTGTAACAATTTCTTTATTGCAGGGATTGTTTTTATTACTGTATCACTAATCCTTGTTTTTATTGTGTTTGTTTGTCTATTATGTTTTTTATACCCCGGCTCTCTATAATGTATTTATTGCACTACTGTTGGCATAGAGATAGAGATGTTTTTATGTATATTTTTAATAGAGTTTTGTAATTTTTTGCATTTTTGTATTTTGGTATTTTTATATTTATATATTTATGTATTTATATATTTGTATATAATATATTTTATGTCATTTTACCATTATGTCATAAATATCATGGGAATGTGCAATATATAGAATCAGCGAATAAGAGCCGGGTTTAGGTACAATGCGGATTGGTGAAAACAATCACGTGACAACGGATTCAGCTTTAAATAGTGGTCCGGTAAATTGAACAGCACGTCTTGAAAAAGGAAGTATTCCGAAACGCGTTGACGTGATTGGTCTGACATCACCCGCCGTCAGAAGCCTATCGTGCAGGTACTGGACCGTGTCCTGAGAGACAGCTACCCCTTCAGCGTCTGCATCGCCGGGGATTTGCAACATCTAGCTGACTTGATGCCTCTCGGTGATACCTGTTTATGTGCTGCTGTTTTTAACCTGTGTGTGGATCCTACGTGTGAATAAAATTTGTTTACCCTGATTTTGGAGTCCTTGGAGTGGATCCTAAAGATACCGTTACGTGAACGTGAGGCAGTATGTTAATGTAAGTCTCGTTTACCTGCTTTTAAACAAAGAAGTCTGTGGTTCTATCGTTTGTGGTGCAAAAGAAACTGCTATGTGAATGCGAGTGGGGAACATAAAGTAAGTGTGGTTTATATAGCCCACTAAAACACAAGTACCCATGCTCCGGTTTCTCCTGCTCACAAGCAAGTGTGCACACTCAGTTGGGAGGCTGTGGAGGCTTTCAAAGTCACCCGGATTCAGGGAGAATCCCAGAATCCTGGATACTGCAAACACGTCCACCAATTCCACCAATTCAGGGAGAATCCAAGAAATCCTGGAGAGGTGGCAACCCTATCAGCCTAGTCTTTTTAATGGAATACAGTCATTTGGGAGTTTGGGTGGTTGCAGCGCTGGCCTCTGTTCTGAAGAATGTGAGAATGTTTCTCCTACTTTTTGGGAGTGCTGTGCTCAGGTTTTGCATTTTTCAATGCAGACTTCATGTGCTGCTACTGAGTAATCACCGGGTTATTTAGACCACCCAGGGGGTCTCAAACTCGGTCACCCGGCAGGTGCATTCATTACTGACTGACACATTTTAAAAGATCCACAGGTGGAGCTAATTATTTAACTTGATTCTCTGAGGAGACCTGCAAAACATGCACTGTGTGGGTTCCTGAGGACCAAGTTTGAGAACCCGCATTCTTAGGATGCAGCATTTGAATCTGTGATTGCGACAGCTGATGTCTTTCTCCCTCAGATACCTCCTGCTATATTAAAATATTTGCACGTTGCTGCTGTATCCAAAGATGCAGCAGTGATCTGAACAGGATCCACCTCTGAATCAGGCCCATATACACCACCATCTACTGCAACTCTTTATCAAGAGAGTATGAGATCAAAGGGAGGATAAAGGAGAGAAATGCATACCTCCCACCGTGACCCATTCCAGGAGGGACACAATGCTTTGCTCCTAGACTTGCCTCTTAATGTGTGATTGCCATAATCTTTGTTGATTGATTGATTGATTAATTGATAAGAAAGGTGCTTCACTACAGGTGACGGCAATCATACATTACCAGGGAAGTGCAGGAGCAGAGCAATGTGTCCCTCCTGGAGAGGGTCATGTTGGGAGGCATGGAAATGTCTAGAGCACAGGTTCTAAAAGTTGATCCTCAGGACACCACACAGTGCATGTTTTGCAGGTCTCCTCAAAGAATCAAGTGAAATCATTAGCTCCACTTGTTTTAAAATGTTTTAAAATGTGTCAGTCAGTAAAGAGTGCACCTGTCGGGTGACTTGGAAAACTGTGTGGGGTTTTGAGGACTGAGTTTGAGAACCACTCATCTAGAAGATCTGATCTTAATAGGATGATATGACTTTGAATTAAAAAAAATTGTGTTTAGTCCCCAAAAAAATATTTTACAAAATGAATATACTGTAGAACACACTTTATTCATGCAAAAAATGGTAATATAACACGCTTTATAATTTATCTGGCATTTTCATAAAACAAACATCAAATATGTTATATAGTCACTTTTTTCAGATTCTATTTTTGGGGCATTACCTTTAAACACTTAGCAACTCACATAAAAAGTGGTCAAATTGTAAAAGGGTTTTTAAAAATAATTATTAAACTTGCATCGTAAACAAAAGTGCTATATTTGCTGAAATGTAAAGCAGTTCTGATTGAGACACTCTCTATCCTGAATTTATTTCTCTGTACTCACCAAATGTACTGTACAAATGTGAATTGGACCTTTGCTGTATGCCTCAGTTTTGTCCAGGTCAACCATATCTTGGTAAAGGGCAATATTGTGAAACATACAACATGATTTCACAATATCTAGAACCTTATCAGGAGTGTTAAGCAGTACAGCACCAGATTCATCAAGGCATCTGAACTTCCTATTCAATACTATTCCATAATAAGTGTGTTATATCACATTTCTAGTGAAAAAGTATGTTGCATTATATTTATGCTTAGACAAAGTCTGTTCAACAGAGGTGTTATGAGCAATGCAAATAAAACAATAAGGACAGTGCTTGAAATGATATGTTGGATCAATTGTACAAAAATAAAGAAATGCATGAAACTGGTATGATAATATTGCTGTTAAAATATAGAAAATTAAAATACACAGAACACAGGATTTAAATAATCACCACTTGTATATATGGTGATACCCATAAAGCATGTTGCAGTCCAATAAATATAAAGTCAAGATGACATTCTCTACCATGGAATCCACAATCTGGCATAGGTGGCTATATGGAAATTTTAATGGTGGTGCTGGTCCTCACTAGTATGCGGATGAAATGGATCCAGTCCGAGTGCTGGCAAATATGAGTCTCAAAAGGCAATGGGTGAGGGACCATGTATCCCAATGGTAGTGTGCACCAATGTGTCTGAGGGTAGTCCCACTTGGGATTCATTGAATTTCCAGTGGTAATGGGTAGATGAATGAACTCCTAAATGGGTGGATGGTCCAATAGATGGTTGTATACCTTACTGCCTTCATTCTCTATCCTGTGTTTCTAAGGTCTTATGCACAGGCATTTCTTTAATGGTTGCAATGTCTGCAGTGCACTTAGGTTCCTGATCCAGGGAGGGGGGGGGGGGGCAACATAGCACACACTGCATCCATGTTTTGATACTCACCTCTCTAAAGCCCCGCACTGCGTGCTGCATCTGTGGCAAAAATTTGTGTAGTGGATTTGGACCATGGTGGGCATCAGGTATTCAGAAACCTGCGTAGTAGACTCTGCACATTGCCAGAGTCTAATGAACTGAAGAGAGGAGGGGCCCACTTAGAGTCTGCACACGGGCCAACTCCTCTGTTAAAGCACCCCTGGTCTTATGTATATGACTTCAGGACGCACCACCAAATTAGGTGATCAGTAATACCTGATATACAGTATAGTTTAATGCATTGATATTTTTGCTTTTTTCCTTATTCATTTATAATATATAGGACAGAATAATTTAGCACAGAATCATTCTCTCTACTCATACCCAAAAACACAGATGCCCACCCTCCAATCATTTACAGGTTGAATGTCCCTTATTCAAAATGCTCAGAATTATTCCTTATATTAGAATATTTTTATATTTGAATAATGTATCTTGAGGTATCTTGCATTTATGTTGTACAAACACATCAAACACATGAAATACACACAAATATATTTGATTTGTGCATGAAACAAGGTTCCAAACATAAAGTTTGCGTACAGTCTCAGACACTGAATTTGAATGCCAAGTAATCATTTTCTTGCACATATTTAGTGCCAGATACATATCATGTCCACAGTAGTGCCAGTTACATATCATGTCCACAGTAGTGCCATTACAGATGTCCCCAGTAGGGTTTTAGCAAAAAATAAAAATTGGGGGAGACTATGGTTTTTGGAATAATTTGGATAATGGATATTTGTATAAGGGATACTCATCCAGTATTAAATGAACAACCCACATTTTAAATGAGCATAAAGATTTCACTACTTTATTCAATAAATTAAATTGTACCTTTGTTACTTCAAATACCAATGTAAAACGTAAAAACCATATCATGCAAACCAACTTTAACCCTTTGATTGCCAATGTTGCTGTGAGAGATCCTCAAAATATTGGTTAAAAGTGCCAGTACCACTCACAGCAACTATATTTTTGGGGTGCAATATTTAACTAAACATCAATTAATTGACTTTGCTGTATTTTTATTTATTTATACTAAAAGAACAGGCGATGTGAGCGATGCTGGCATTTTTAGCAGATATTTTGAGGATTGGTCACAGCAATGTTGGCACTCAAAGGGTTCATAACCCTAATTCTTTGCTTTACAAATACTGTAAAACACAATTTTTTCCTCTTATTGACCCTATTTTACTCTTGAAACACATTTAAATACATTATTTTCCACTAGGATACATAACGTTTTTTTTTGCTTTATATTCTGGGATTCATACATTGAAATAATTATTTACAAGAAGAAGAAAAAACACTGGCTTTTAAAAGGTACTGTATATGCAACTTTTCCCTTTCAAGGCCAAATTGAAACTACTGAGATTTTCAAATTCAATAGCAAAAACTGTGATTGCATATTTTTGTCATGAGCAATGAGGCAACAGCCAAGCTAATTGAATCTGCCCTTTAGCAACTCACAAAATTAGTTTGCAATCTAATTGGCTAATGCACAGATTTACTGAACTAAAGTAATATAGTAAATGTATATTTGCTCTCTGTTAACATATATCCCTGTGATGTTACTTGTATGCCTTGCCACCAGGCAATGCCGCAAATAATGACCACAATCTAGCAAGAGTGACAATATGTCTCTGTGCAAAGATAAACAGACAATGCTATAGAGAAGCTAGGAAATTATTGAACACATTTTCTTCTATCAATCTTATGAAAAATAATAATTTAAGTTTTGTATTTATTCATTTGTCCTATTTATTATACAGGTTGAGTATCCCTTATCCAAATTCTTCTGAAAACCATAGTCTCCAAAATGTAATTTTATTTTTGCTAAAACCTACTGGCTACATCTGTAACTGGCACTACTGGGGAAATAACATGTAACTGGCACTAAATATGTGCAAGAAAATGATTGCTTGGCATGTTTCATGCACAAATAAAATATATTTGTGTATATTTCATGTGTTTGATGTGTTTATACAACATAAATATAAATGCAAGATACCTCAAGATACATCAATGAAATATGAAAATATTCTGAAATACGGAATAATCCATTATCCAAAATGCTTCAGGTCCTGAGCATTTTGGATAAGGGATACTCAACCTGTATGTGGTCCACAAATGTTAAGATCACCATATAAATCACAATACTATAATTTTTTATAATTCTCAGTTAATAATAATAATATAGTAGCAATCTATACAAAAACATAATAACTGTGTGGTTCATGACCGGACATGTGTAAAAACTAAAATAACAATGTATCACTGCACAAGATAAAGTACATCTATGTAAAAAAAAATTTAATATATGTGAATTTAAGACCAGGGGTGTCAATGGAGTCAAACATCCATTGCTTCTAAAGGGCCTTTGGCATACCAATGAAAATGAGACATGGCCTTGCAGGAAGGGGGAATGTCTTCATGGTCTGATGTGGTTTCATAATTCTCATGGAGTGTCCAGCCTCTATGGAAATGCTAGGCTGCCTCAAGAGACCTATGTGTCTGTACTGCTGGCTCCAACACTGTGACACAAAAGGTTACAGTGCAGCACGTGGCTTCTGTCACTGAGAAGGTACAAGCATTTTTGTGTCACCCCTTGGAGGATGAAACCCGGATGCGACCTTCTCCCCCTAGTGCCACTTATTAACCCTATTTGGTAACTGATAAGTGGAATCCTAATACACAACAAGAAGGACACATACTAAGGGGGGTATTCAATCCCTGCCGCCATTTTCGGACAAGGAACAATGTGGCTGATGCCTATTTAATGCTGTCTTTCCACACAGCATTGAAGAGGCATCTTGTCAGAACGGACCCTATTTTAAAAGCTGTCAGGCCCGTTTTGCCACGAACGGCCGTATCTCAACCATCCACAGCTGCTTTCATGGACACGCCACCTTTCGCCAACCGGCAGGCGGGACATTGAATCTCACCTGTCGATAGACAGGAGAGTTGGTAAAAAACGGGCCAGGATCACGACTGTCGGAGTGCACCAACAAGCGTGTCCTGGGATTGAAAACCCCCCTAAATCTGTAATCAGTATTGGAAAAGTCTTCATTGCCAAAACACAAAGGGAGTATTCAATCCTGAGTCACGATTGTGGGTACATCTCAACAGTCATAACCCTGGCTCATTTTCGGCCCGTTCGCCTGTTTTTCAGCAGACTGGCTTCAATGTCCCACCTGCAGATTGTCAAAAAGGGGGCATGTCCGTGAAAACAGCCATGGATTTTTTAGATACGGCCGTGATCTCAACAATCCATGGCCATTCTCGGCAAAACAGGCCAGACAGCTTTTAAATTTGGGTTCGTTCTGATGAGATGCCTCTTCAATGCTGTCAGGAAAGACACCACTATTTCCTCCATCGGAAATAGTGTTGAGGATTGAATTACACCCAAAATGTCCTCAAGGAGCACTTACTGTCCAAGTTATAGGTACATTCAAGCTTGGTTACAGATGGATTAATTATTAGTTCAGTCAATATGATTTAACCATCGGTTCTGAGCCAGGGATATACTTAAAAACTGGTCTGTTAATGTTCCTTGAGGACCAATTTTGTTTTTATATGTCTAATGTTTATGTTGTGTATTTTGTATATTGAGTTTATAGTAACATTTTATTTTATCTAGTACATTCAAGTCGTCTTGTTTCTCATGATGGGCAGCAGGCTTTGCATCAGTTTAGTTTACCTAGTGCATATTTCCTTTTTTATTATTTACATCAGACAAAACACAAATGGAAAAAAAGAAATTGCCAAATAAAGTTTTACATAATAGTATGGTGGATAGAATGGATAATAATAATCAAATAACACTACAAAGTTCTTGTAAGAAATACATTTATAAATTTAAATTACTCTGTAGACATGTATTATTTAAATTTCCATTAAACTTTGTTATGCATATTGAGATATGTTTTCTTATAATATCATTAACAAGGGGCGCAAAATGAATCCATGATCCATTCAAAGAATTAAATGTGCATTACTTTCTTAATATTATAGTATTACAAGCTGCAAAAGCAAACATAATCAAGATATTAAACAAAATGAATTTATTTCTATATGCCTGCAAGATTGAGTGTTTCAATACAACATTTTCTTTCTACAATTTAAGCAAATATGCTTAACTGTAAAACTTTCTATTTGAGTTTCCTACGAGTTGAATTTAGCTTAAATCAAATTTAATTAATTTAGCATATTGTAAATCATTTACTCATTCATTCTATTGAAAGTTTTATTATTGTTACATCTAAGGGGCAAGTGAAAAATTGATACACTCCGATTGCACTGTTTTTAGAACTCGCACATGTAATACAGAATAATATTGATGAGGGTCCAATCAAGTACACAACCGAGGTGGCCATCTAAAAAATGAACACATTTGAGGTGATCCCTACAACTTTCTAAAATCTACTACAGATATAGCCATGCTAATCTACTGTATATTACCTATAGCGGTCTGATATGTAACACTTTCACACACCTATCTTTTCACTTGTAACAATTAACACCAAGCAGGCCCATACATACTAGTAGATTTTCATTTCAAAACACTTTGCCAAAATCTCTGATAGATATATCTGTCACCTAAGTAGTGCGTACACACTGAACTATATTCCTCAAAGAGCAAGAGATTTTCAGGAGGTGAAAGACTTTGCTGAAAATCTTTCATTATAAGGCTATTTGCATAATGGGCTGGGTTTGAATTCCAAGGGTGGAAGCAGGGGCCATTTTATTCAGTGCATCCCTGTTGGTGCCCGATTCAGAACTGATTGCTGGGCTGCATATAATCGGAGGCCAGCAACCAGGTAAACTCCACCCCGCGCCACACTGACTGGGCAAAATCCCAACCATGTGCACAGCAAAAATTTCATTTGTAGCCGTGCATGTAGGGAGAAATTCATTCAGTTGCGCCAGCAATAAATATATTACGCCATAACAAAGTTTACATTGGGGGGCCAATGGCAGCGGTGACATATACATTGCTGGGCTGAATTTTTTTTAAGGCATGGCTTTGTGGGACAGGGGACTAAGCACACCGTAATGCCCATTACACATTATACCACATACCATAATGCCCATTACACAATATGCCACACACCGTAACGCCCATTACACAATATGCCACACACCGTTCAGGCTTCATGCCAGGGGTAACATGCTACGTGCCATGGGTAACATGCACAGTGCCAGGGGGGAAACCCAGCTGTCTTAGAGCAGGTCTATCCATCCATGGCATGGCAATTTCAATGACGCTCCAGCTCACAACTTGCGAGCCAATCAGAACTCGCAGCCCGGCAGCAGTGGCGTAACTATAAATTTTGCTCCCCCCTGCCAAAAAGTTTGTGGCGCCCCCCCTCCAGGCTCCTCTCCAGCATGTTTCCCCAGCATGTGATGTGATGACATCACACACATAACGGAGAAGCTGAAGAAGAAGAGAGGAAGAGAGACCAGCATACACTGCTGCTTCCCTTGGCTCTGACGCATCCCAGGCTGCCCTAGCACGCCCATCCTGTACACAGTAGCCAATAACCGGCTCTGTGTACAGTCAATTGAATCAGTGGGGGAATTTGTCATCTCTGCCATGGCTCCACCCGCACTAGGGCTGACTCGCCTCCAGTGCTCAGTCAGTGGGCAGCGGCAGGCAGCAGCATGTCAGTGTGTCGAGCGGGTGCCGGCGCCCACACAGACCCTGCCGCTGCTTGCTCCCCCAAGCGGCTGCTGGGGCTGCCTTACAGTAGTTACGCCACTGCCCGGCAGCCAACCAGGCATCAGTGGCTCTTGTTTGGCTGCCGGGCCCCAAACTCTGATTGGCTCATGAGTTGCGAGCTGGCAAATCATTTGAAATAGCCATGCCACGGATGGGTGGACTTGCTCTGAGATAGCCCGTTTTCCCACCGCTCTGCCCGGCTGTCTCCTTTAGCGATGTAGGTAGGGACAGACAGCGGGGCAAAGTGAGCAGACAGAACGCAGTTTCACCCCATTCTGGCTTACTTTAACATCTGGGGGGCAGTAGTGCCAATATATACATTGCTGGCTTGTGCCAGAAATATATATTACTGGATAATAAATAAATAATAATTGGTGTGCAGTGGTGCCAGTAATATATACATTACTGGTCCGTGCCAGCAAATGTATATAATACTGGCTAATAAATAATCATTGGTGCCCAGTGGTACCAATAATATATACATTGCTGGCCCGTGCCAACAATGTATATATTATTGGCTAATACAATATTCTTGGTGCCCAGTGGTACCAATAATATACACATTGCTGGCCCGTGCCAGCAATGTATATATTACTGGTTAATACAATATCATTGGTGCCCAGTGGTACAAATAATATATACATTGCTGGTATGTGCCAGCAATGTATACATTACTGGCTTAAAATTAAACCATTGGTGGCCAGGGTACGCTCCCCTCTGTGTTGAGTTGGGGGGGGGGCGAAGCAAGCAGGCTGGAAGGGGCAGAGCACACAGCTTATTTCTGTGGCCCGGCAGGGAAGCAGGACTGCCGGGAGAAGCGGTGACAGCGGGACAGCGCGCGGTGAGTATATGACGTTGCGTGCCAGGAGGGGGTGGCAGGGGAGGGAGGGAGGGGGCAGTCAGCCGGGCTGAAAGCGGCACAACTTTCAGCCTGGCTGCTGTACTCATTCAGCGATGATGGCTCAAATATGAGCCATCATCGCTACATCTGCTAGTAAAACCAGCAGTTGGCCCACCCCGCTGTCGATGATGCGGGAGCGCGCAACATCGCTAGTCGGGGCTTGCTGACCCATACACTCTAAATGGCAGTTTTGACCAATTTTAAGCTGAACATTGTTAAGTATGTATGGGCCTAAACACTCTAATACCTCACTCTCTTATTTTAACATTTACTCTCTGATACTCCACTTTTTCTTTTTATTTGTGTGGTGCCCTGGGGTGGTCTGGATGGGGTGGTTCACCCCAGGGGTGAACCTCTATAATGTTATGGACCTGTCTGACGAGTGGTGGGCAGGCTCATGCTATTGGCCAATACTTTTCCAAGAACCTCATTATATCTAAAAATGTAAATGGTGTATGGTGCACCTGCTATTCTATTCCTACAGTATGTTGTAATACTAAGTCTCAGTTAGGTAGCACATCCCATTATTAGTAGCTAAGATGTGCATTCCAGACCCCATCCTCCTAAAGTTTAATGTAAGTTCTAGTTTGCTCCTGCTGCTTATGGTTGGAAATTTGTCTATCTTGCCTCATTGTATTGTTAAAGTCGAATTGCATACACGCCGGTTTAGGATAGTATGGCCGCCATTTTGGTTCGCAGAGTTGCGCAAATAAAGTATAATACCCGAGTCTGTGTGACAAAGTGGACCATAAGCGCAGCCATACTAATACACATAAATTCATAATATCATACTGACAACAAATAAAATATAGTTAATTAAAGGTTTAGTGCACTACACATAGTTTAACCAAGAATACACAATTATTCCTGTTCATATTTAGTATCATTATGTTCCGTGTCTCATGCGCAGTACTCCGTTCAGAGCGAAAACTTCGCAAGTCCTATTGCCTGATAATTACGGACAAAATCCATATTCCATGTACTTTTTCTGTTAGAACTGTGTAAGACAAAGAATCAAGCTATAACCGGTACTTGTTGTTGATTTACGACCCCGACGACGATGCCAACAAACAAATGACACCGAAGTACACTCCCCCTGCACCAATCCAAACTAAGTGCAGTACTTTGCTCCAATCCCTGAGGACTTGACTTTTGAACACTTGACCAATGGAAACGGCCTTTGACCCCCCTTTGTTTGGACACTATAAAGATAGCTATCCCTGAGCTGGCTCGGTCACTTCGGCACTGCATCTCTCCCTTCATCCTGACCAGGCTAAGTTCTATGTGAACATAGCGAGCTCCGACCTGACTGCGCTGCGCATATTGATGAGACCGTAAACGGTTGCATTCCTTGTGCTACTTATATTGTTATTGGCTGATTGTGTTCTGTACCTGTTGTCTTTCCCCTAGTAGTGTCTCGCTTGTATTTAGTATTGTTAAGCTAACTGTATCACGTGTTATACTGTGTTTCTTCTTTCTGTACCCCCCTGTTGTCCGCTATGGACTAATACATTATTTGGAGAACCTATCTCCTTACTTTGAGTTATATCATTGTCAAGACTCTAATTCACATCTAGCAATAAAGGTGTATTACGGACATTGTCCTTAAAGGTATTCGCAATTTAGGTACTAAGTACTGCGAAAGGATACTCAATTACTGGTACTGGTCTAGCAATACAGGGAGCTAGGCTAAAAGGGTAAGCAGATTACGGATAGAGTACGTAAGCTGCGCATTTAACTTATTGTCCTTATGGTTATATTAATATCGATATTAACAGTATTAACATCCAAGACTTATTAGGTCATCTTGTCTAATAGACAAGTTAGATGCAACAAAGAACACAGCTGCTGCTCCTTGTTAACCGAACTGTAGACCACTGAAAATCTTTATCCTGGGAATATGTAATTAACATCTTTATTAAGACCAATGTTTGTGTTACGATCAAAACATGTATTATTACAGCATATACTTCTGTAGACAGGCATTTTTGTCACATAAAAAAATCATATTAGGAAGACTTGAAAAACTATAAATATGGAAGTAAATATTCAGCATGGGCAGGTAAGTTCTGGAGGGGGGACCCCTTCTTTGGGGAGGTCCCCACTTCCCCAGGACCCCTGCCCATGTTGACCGGTCAGAGGGATAAATGCTTTGGCCGGGGGGACTTGTATAAAAAGTCTCCCCATGGCTGTAGCATTACTCTGCTGGCTGGTTGGGCCCGGTGCTGGTTCTTTAAATACGGGGGACCCCTAGTCGTTTTGTCCCCCTTATTTTTGGAACCAGGACCAGCCCTTGAGCCTGATGCTGGTTTTGTAAAATCAAGGGAACCCCAACATGTTTGTACCTGTGATTTTATGAAACCAGGACCGGCTCTTTGAGCCCGGGGCTGGTTATGCTCAGGAGGGGGGGACCCCACATAGTTTTTTTTCCCATTTTTGGGAATTTAACCTTTTTTTTGGACAGAACCATGGACAAATCGCAATGATCTGTGCATGGTTCTGTCAAATTTGCCAATCAGAACCTGGTCTATTTTTTGGGCGATTTTTGGTAACGTTTACTAAAAACCGCACCCTATTACATGTGCGATTTATATACTTTATAATGAGAAAACATCTGGATGCAAATTGTGTGAAATTGTGCGAAAGTGTGACTAAAAATCGCCACTTCAAAATGTGTGATTTGGCTGCAAAAAGTGTGATTTTTTTTTACCACGAATCACACCCTATTACATGTGCGATATTTGGAAAATGTGCGATTTCAGCCGTTTTTTACCAAAAATTGCACATGTCTAAAAAGTCGACCCCTATTACATTTCGCCCTTAGTGTTTTGCATATTTATGCTTCCTCCATTAATTGGGAAATTGTTATGAGATTTAGGATTGTACTTGCTGAATTACTGTCAGCTATCATTTTTAGAATATACTGTATGTGTTATTTTCAGTCTGTGCTCTGCTTGAACATGCAGGAGGAATATGCCACATTTATCACAGAGGATCAAAGAGGACAAGTGGGCTGGCAATATGAATTTTCTTGATGATTTATGATGCACAGTCAGTAACACAAAAGTTTATTTCTTCCATTACTTATACAAATACCATCTTGTAATGAAATATCGGTATTTACCATTTTCTTGGCATGATATTCTTTATTCCATCACAACCTGATGCTGCAGTCATTCAGGTGACAGATGCTCTGTCTCAGGAAAAAAGATCAATATGTCATTCAGAAGTAGATTCTATTCACAAAATGTCCCTGGTATACCGTAACAGAGAAAAAAAATAATTATATATATATATATATATATATATATATATATATATAAATTCCAGCTGGGGGGCAGCACTCAAAATAACTCAGTCAAAACAATCAAAGAGTCATAAAGAAAAAAAAAGTGTATTAGCGCCAAGCGCTTTCAGGGAGTATCCCCGTCCTCAGGGCATAGATACACGGGAGAGAAGCACAAACTGTAGATACTCACCTTTCTATATACCCCTCTACCGTCTTCAGACGTCTCACGCCGCCGGGCGCCGCCATCTCCATAGCCGGAAGTCCTGAGCGCGCACTTCCGGGTATCGCGGACCTCACAGCCGGAAGCGCACTGTGTGCGTTCCAGACAGAGCTTACCTGCGGTTCTCACCTGGACTGCTGCTCTCACTGGCTTGCAGCAAGGGTTAGCGGCACCTAGTGGTCTGGCGGAGATCTGTCAAAAAGAGGAGATAAATACATGTGAAAAAACACATCAAATGCATGTAGCTACACCAGCATTAATGCTCCAGTGCCACCACCAGCATTTCTGCTGAAATTAAGACCTTGGTGAGTGCCCATTTCATATACTTATATATATATATATATATATATATATATATAGTGTATATCATACTTCTTACTCTGCCAGCGTAAACCATGGGTTTTATTTTTAGCCACTATCTTCTTATTATAGCTCATAATTTCAGTGAAACAAAGGAGTGCAAAAATCTGTTAACGAAAGACTGCAGGAAAGATTTCCAACTTTTTGTCTTGTGACAGTTCGTGCATATCTATGAATACATGGTTAAATATAGATATATACTATATATAATTCAAAGAACAGAACTATGGTCTGGAAGAAACCAGGGATGTCACATCAACATACATTGAGCTAGATGCAGTAAGCTTCAAAAGTGATCAAATGGAGAGTGATAAACAGCCAGCCAATCAGCTCACAACTGCCATGTCACAGACTGTGAGGCAGATTTATTAAGCTCGGTGAAGTGATAAACTGTCTGGGTTTTATCACTGGCCAATCAGCTCCTACCTGTGAAGTTACAGGCTTGGTTTGAAACATGACAGGTAGGAGCTGATTGGCCGAGGATAAAAACCAGACACTTTATCACTTCTCTGAGCTTAATAAATCTAGCCCTGTGTTTGAAAAATGTCAGGCAGGAGCTGACATTGGTTGGTTGTTTATAACTCTCCATTTTATTACTTTTGAAGCTTAGTGCATCTGGTTCTTTATCTTTTAAAATTGACAACACATATTAAAGTGGTCTGTAATACTGTACTTCAACAAACTACTCAAACTATACTTAAATATTATGCAGGGCTGTACAATAGCTTCTCCTTAGATCATGCTGACTGTATAATTAGCAGGTAAGGAACTACAAGATCACCTTTTTGTTTCACTTCACAGTGCTGTAACCAGGGCGCCCAGATTAAGGGTCTCATAGCCCTGGAGGTATGAATGTTTATGGGCCCATTAAAAGTGATCAGGAGGCAACGCCAATGTCATGAAGGCATGTAAAGCCCATACGCTATTAGCCCTGGTGTCTCCCTAAATATATATAAGCACAAAAATTGTCATAATTGCGTGGAATATATAAATGCAATTTTAATACTTATCATTTCTGGCCAACCATGTGGTCAGCTGGTGTCTGCCTGGTGTTCATAATTCTGTTATGATAATGGACTTATTTTTATGTGGAGGCTTGGAGCTGCAGCTCCATCTGCCCCATTGTTAATCTGGCACTGGCGCATGGGAAGACATGTCACTATATAGTTCTCTTTACTGTAATATCATGAAACTGCTTTTGCCCTTCCTCACATACGTAGCTTTAAAAGATAAGATAATGCATGGACCGAAGTCTGTACATAAGGTTACTTACCATCTAAATATTTCATCGCTCACAGCAAGAGGGGAAGGCGCAGGCACGGGAATGCCTCTGTTTGTTGGTGCCTGCCCAGCATTTCTATGAATGCGCCCACCTTTTTGGGCGGTATGGGCTTGAAACGCCGGGGGTCCACCCCGAAACATTACAGACCATGCAAATTTGCAGAAGCTCCAACATCAGACTGGGTCCGAATTTGGAATGCAACGTGCAGGTCTGAATGAGCCCCTAAGCTAATTATATGTCTGTGCAATGCAGGCTCTAATACAGGGGTGGCCAACCAGTCAGAGGCAATTAGCCAAAAATATGTCATGCTAAGACAACGAGATGATACCATGGAAAAGGGGCATGACTTAGCTCCCACAAGGCCACGTCCCAATTTTTTAATGGGTTGGGACCTAGCACATTTATTCTATATAAAACCATTTTGTAACACCTCAGCTTCAGAATAGCAGCACATTTATGATTTGTATAATCTTTATATTAAAGCAACAGCCCATTTAATGTATTTTTAAAACCATGTGACACATTTATTTTAATGTTAGAAACCCATTTAAGCACTGAAAAACACCAAATGAGACATTACTATATTATTCTTGCAGCACTCAATTGCAGGCTAAGCCTACAGCTGAATCAGTCCCTACCACTAGTGACTGAAATCACTTACAAGCCTAGGAAAGAAGCTGGTCCAATAGGGTGAAGCACTGGAGAGAGAAGCATACACACACCGCTGAGAAGCTGAAACAAAGATCACAACTAAAAGGATCCTCCCTGGCATTTTATAATATCATACACGCAAGAGGGCTGGGTTTGCCAGGGCGGAAAAGGCTAACTAGCCCTCCTGTCTCAACTATTTACAGGAGTAGTTTACCTGCCTGTACGCTGGAGGTGGGGGGCTTAGCCAACAGGAAGAGCTGACTGTGTGTCAGTGTGGCATGGGGCAGATGGAAGAGCTGTAAGCCGCTGTTAACTGAGAGCTTATCGGTTTGTCAGCGTGGGGGGCAGCTTGAAGAGGTGACAGCTGCTGTCAGTAGGGAGTTGAACAGCAGCAGGTGTTGGCCACCCCTGATATATACAGTGGTTCTAGAATGTCTTTGTTTATACCAGGCATGTCCAAACTATGGCCCTCCAGCTGTCATGAAACTACAATTCCCATCATCCCTTTCTACAGATTTGCTATTAGGGAATGCTAAAACTATTGCACTGCATGCTGGGATGTGTAGTTTCACAACAGCTGGAGGACCATAGTTTGGACATGCCTGGTTTATACTGATAACATTCCAACTTAGTGATTGAATTGATTTTAATAATGTGTGGCCATCATAGAGATTGTGGCAGACCAGCACTGCTCATTTTGCAGCATAACTAGAAGGTCTATACAAGGTGTTGGCACTCAAGAAATGATTCAATGCAATTCACATTTTCATTCTTCATAAAATGCTTATTGAACTGCAATGTTGATGAACAGCAGCCTTTCTTTCCAAGTAATTTATAATACCCTTTTGGTCTACAGTTACTTAATAAAGGTTCACACTACAGCAAACGAATGACCCCCAACACACCCAAAGATAATTTCAGAAATACCTTCAAGGAAATCAACAAGCTGGTAGGAATTAAATAATGCAATGACCTGTACTGTTTCCAAGCATAGATGTCATCAAGCTGTATATAAAAATACATACATAACATGCAGACATCTGTCTGAAGCCTAAATAAAGTCACCCTCCTACATCCATGGGAGATCCACCAGCTGGTGACCTGTAATATAATTAACCCCCTCCTTAGAACACAAAGCAATGGCCCTTATTCTAGTTCACTCTCAGGGGCAAATTCCTTCTCAGATGGACAAAACCATGTGCACTGCAGGTGGGGCAGATGTAACAGGTGCAGATAGAATTAGATTTGGGTGAGTTATTTTGTTTCTGTGCAGGGAAAATACTGTCTGCACCTGTTACATCTGCCCCACCTGCAGTGCACATGGTTTTGTCCATCTGAGAAGGAATTTCCCTCTAAGAGTGAACTAGAATAAGGCCCAATATCCCAAGCTCTACCATTCACACTCTCACATCATAGATTCTTACGCAGTGTTTAAAGCAAGCCAATATTAAACTTTAATTAAAAAAGCCAATCTGCACCTTAGTAAAACCATGCCACGTTGCAAATGACACAGATTTAACTCTTTATTTGGCAAGCACTGAATATTAAAAGTGAGAAATTAAGGAAAATACAAAAAAAAAATGTTTTTTTATTAAATTGCCAGGACTTGGCAGGCTTGAAGGATTGACAATGTGACATGTCCGAGCTGTAACATGCTGAAGTCTCTCTCACTCACTGTAAGCATGTGTATGGGCACCTTTCAGTGGCGGTTTTTACCTATGGGCTGCAGGGCTGCAGCCCCCTTAGGTAAAATCCGCCACTGTAGTGAAGTCAGATGCAGTCTGCGAGACTGCACTAGCATCACTGTGACTGGCAGTGACTTCCAATTGGAAGTCCTACTTGCCAGTCACAAAGGAAGTCCACCTCCGGGACGCCTTTGTGCGGGCTGCCATGCAAAAATGGCGATTGTGCATGCGCAGTACCTATATCGGTACTGCGCACACGTCCCGGTGCCTGTAACTTATATTGTATAGGACCAAGATTGCTTCTATGGGTTGTTGCCCAAGCAGCCCATGGAAGCTGGCCGCATGCGCAGTACCTATATTATATCGGTGCCTGTAACTTATATTGTATAGGCACCGGGACCAAGATTGCTTCTATGGGTTGTTGCCCAAGCACCCCATAGAAGCTGGCCGCATGCGCCGTACACATGATTGTACTTCGCATGCACCAGTCCCGGGGCCTGTCATCACAGCACAGGGGCTGGGAGGAGAGGAAGTAGAGGCAGCGGCGGCGACAGGGGGAGGGGGTGCCTGAAGTGTGATACCCCTGCTGCAGCCAGAGGCAACCCCCTATCTAAATAAGATATGAGCCGCCACTGGCACCTTCTCAGACTAACAATCTGCACTTCTGGTATGATCTATGTGGCAAAATAATGTCAAAATCATAATTAAAACCAATTTTCCTACTTTACTTTAGGATAAAGTAGAAGCTCCACAAGCATGCAGCTTTATGTGCAGCTTTATTAGCAATATTACATCTAATGAAAAATAAATGCCCTGTTCTCATGTGAGATTTTCAGATGGTTAATCCTTGCTATAAAATCTGTTTTAAAATGTTAGAGCAATTTACAAGTGATGGTGAGAAAAAAGTCATATGACATTTTTGCTGCCTTTTTATTGTGAGCAATAACAGTGGGCCTGATTCAGAGGGGGATTCATATGTTGTGTTCCACACATATTACCGATTATCAGGAGCAGCTGAATGGACATTGCACTGTTGCACTGAAATCTTCTCTGCCACTGCCTGATTGACTGACAGCAGTCTTAAGGGTGTGGGAAGGGCTGCGTTCCTTAAAAAGGGGGCATGTCATCCCCTGTTTTCTGTGAGGGAAGAGCTAAAGTTCTGTTTTGAGCAAAGTTCATTCCAACTGAATAACAAAATCATCTAAACAGTTAAATATTGCATCAATACAATATGTTTTCAAAAGCTTGTAGCACAAGCCTGTATAGCAAGAACTCACATGACATAATTTAAGCCTCGTCCACACTAGACGGACAACTAGGGGCACAGTTGTTATAGTCAACTATGTCGGCAGTGCCGCTAGTCAGACAATAATGAGTGTACACACTGAATGATACTGGTAAACAATATCTTTCAGTGACATCACCAGGACCTGCTGAGCTTGCGTGTTCTTGCCTCTATAGCCAAAGTCAACCTGCATCTTCAGGAGGTGGGATGGGTCATTACCGATGCATGGGAGAGCGTATCATATTGAGTGTACACATTTTTTTTTTAAAGATATCGCTCGAAAGGGCCCTTTAATTTCTTGTCTCGTGTGTATGGGACTTTAGAATACAACATATACATGATCTCAGGACACTATGGTAAGTGCCACTATTATGACTACAGAACCCTTTGAACTTACAATTTCTACCTACAACTTCCTCAAATGTCCCCTTTTACAACCATAGTGACAGTGCACAAATGGATAATATCTAAATATTCTCTTTCTACTTTATACTATTATGTCATATAATAAAATAGCCATACAGTCATGTATTTCTACAACCCATAAACTATCATGGGGGTACTTTTAATAATAATGTTTTGGACATGGTTTAATTTTTCTAGATGGTAAATATGTTTAACATGTAAATAATTTACAAATTCTGAGCAAATAATCAACCATATTATAAGGGCACGGTAGTGCCCTTATATTAAGGCTGAATCCAACGAACGGATTTTTCCCATAGGGAACTTTTCGGATGGGGGCATGGCGTTTGAGGGACTGCACCTCAAAAGTGACTGGGCGTACTGAGCTGAAATTTGGCATGTACGCGTAGAATCGTCAAGCGGTGCTGCGTGCCAAATTTCAGGGCGAAATATAAAAAAATGACCAATTGGGAGCGATCTAAACTTCCAACTGTCAGTTTTTTTCTGACACTCGCGAAATGACAACTTGTCACCCATGTTAGTCTATGAGTTTTTTTTTGGGAAGGCATAACTCGGGGTAGAGGAACAATTGAGACTTGGGGTTTGTTTTATTAGGTAGATATTGTCCCAGTGGAGTGCCTTTTGGGGTTGAGGATTTTCAGATAGATGCAGTTTTTTTATAATTTAGTGAAACATGCCCCATTATAAACATAGGAGAGCTCAACTTGTTGCGCAGCCGCACAAGTCATCAGCTGGGGGAGTACAGAGAGTGGCTTCACTTGGGTGTACCAAGATGGCCGACTCCTGCTCGCAAACTGAAATTCTCGTCTGTAAGTGGAATTAGCAGTGTTTATGTTATAAATGTGGGTGGGTGTGGGGATGGGGATGGGTACTGAGTGCTTATTAGCCCTGACATTGCTTTAATTACAGTGTTTAAGGTCCGTGCTACCGCTGTGTCAGGTGGCTGTAACTAAGCTGACGTCATTTAATTTATTCACTGCACTGCCGGGAAATTCAAAACAGATGAGTCTCTGTGCCCGGCTGGTGGTAGCTTGCGATGCGGCTCCGCTGCCCCAGCCAGGTGTCATCCCTCCTGCTCTGGCTGCCCTGTTCCCTCTCCTCCCCGCTGCATGGGGAGCGCCTGGGCAGCCTGCACGAAGACGCACGCCACCATTGCTGACAGTATGTATTGTAGAAACAAGTGTGCAGTAGCCGCTGCTGCATCCTTCCCCCTTTGACCACGAGCTCACCCGCCACCATTGCTGACACTTACAGTATATAATATTGTAGAAAGAAGTGTGCAGCAGCTGCTGCTGCTGCTGCCTCCAGTAACACACCCGCCCTCTCCCCCACCACTTACTCACGTAAAGACTACTGTATGTAGCGCTACTATGGATAGTCTGTGCAGCCGAGCTTGGACGTGTAGATTGTGCAGGAGCTGGCAGAGAGACTCCGGATCTTCCCCAGCGCGGCAGAGACACCGAGTCTCTCTGCCAGCTCCTGCACACTCTACACGTCCAAGCTCGGCAGTGGTGGGGGAGAGGGCGGGTGTGTTACTGAAGGCAGCAGCTGCTGCACACTTGTTTCTACAATATAATATACAATGGGGGCGGGTGAGCTCGTGGTCAAAGGGGGAAGGATGCAGCAGCGGCTGCTGGCTTAATGCAAGGTACACAATGTGAGCGGCTGCTGGCTTGTTAATAGTAGAATATACTGTCTGCAAGGGTCCTCTGTATGTACACTCTACGTGTCCAGTCACCCTGCAGCAAAAATCATGCTGCTGCTCTCAGGCTGACAGGACAGGGAGAGACTGAGAGTGTATATACAGAGAACACTCGCAGGCAGAGTATATTTTAGTATTAACAAGCCAGCAGCTGCTGCTGTCTCCTCTCCAGCAGGGTAGATGCTAGGGATGGGTAATCATATGATGTTTCATCGGTAACATCGGATTTATGGTTCCAATGTTCGATGTTTAACCCTGCAATGTTGAGGATCCAATGTTTCATCACCATCGCTAGATTTCTCCCCCGATGTTTTTCTCAATCTTCCAATGTTTTTTCTTTTGTGGGTCAATGTGTGCTGCTTTCAATGCTTTGCAGCCAGCTCACTCTCTCCTTGATTTATATTCATTAAAAACTTAAGAGACTAATAAAAAAAAAAAACATTAACAAACATGACAGTATCACTGCTGGCTGGGCTTTCATATGTGTGTGTGGCTGTGTGCTGCTGCTGTGGGTGGTAGCTGACAGTGAAAGACAGTCTGGCCAGCCATTCAGCAGCAGCACACAGGACAGCCCCACCCCTGCCATACTGCAACTGGTGCTGTTAGTGAGTCACTGTAGCTGTCTGCTGTGGTTTTTCTAGAACAGGTCTGGTTTGCATATCAGTGCTGATATACAGACCACACTGTGCTAGAAGCACTACAGCAGACAGCGACACTCCAGGCAGGCAAGAGGAACTGCATGGGTTTTCAAAGATAGCGGGTGCTAGAATGAACAGTATAATACGATAGTCACTAGTAGTGACATTGTGGTGAACTCCCTTCATATTTATTTATTTATTAATAGTTTCTTATATAGCGCAGCATATTCACTTGCGCTTTACAATAGGAGACAGTGATACAACAAACTGGGGGTGATATTTAATAGGATGAGAGATTCAGAAAGTGAGAGATTTGGTAGGAAATCTCCAGTTTTTTTTAAAGCAGCAATCATTTACACTGCAAAATCAAACTGGTTTTGCAGTGTAAATGATTGCCACTTTAAAAATAACTGGAGATTTCTTACCAAATCTCTCATTTTTTGAATCTCTCATCCTATTAAATTTCACCCAGGGTATTTACAGTCAGTCAAAGGTATGAGGGCCCTGCTCGCAAGCTTACAATCTATCAATTGATTTATTATTATGCAGCAAGCATATCACAGCACCTTACAAAGGGCCTGATTCAGTTGTGGATGCAGACATTTGCACAGTTTATTTCTTTGAAATGCAATGTCAGTCACACTGCACATGTGCAGTGATTTATTAGTAACAGCGGACGCAGATACTGAGTGACAGGTACAGTAGTTTCTATTTGACGGAGGGGATGGGGGCTGATTTGTCAAATGCAGACGTGTTTCAAACCTTAATTTTCTAGTTGCACTGGCTCCAGCGTCTTTGTTCTGATGGTTATTCTAAGCAACAATGTAGTATGTTCTATGTTGCACTGTGTGTACAGTTTTTTTTGCTATTTTCTATGATCAACATAAGTTATTAGCCTGTTGCTACAGTTAAAAATCTAGGTAAAAATAGCAGATTGTGAGTTGTTGCAATAAAGTTTTGATAGTTAACGCTTCATGTTTTTTTCCTTCCGTAAGAAATTTGATTTACCACAAAACATGAATCATATATCCATTGTGTGTGTATAAACTGTAAGCCTCCAACAACAAGATAAACTTAATAGAGGGATTATTTATCATTTCAGAAGCTTATTAGTGTATTATATGCTTTGGTAACCAGTTTATTTTTAAAAATATCGAAACATCGGTTAACATCGGTTAACATCGGGTTCACAGTACCAATGTTTAGGTCTAAATGATGTTTTGCAACCAATGTTGAAAAACATCATTTGACCGATGTTTTCTTTCGATGTCCCATCCCTAGTAGATGCTGCATTTTAGGAGTAGAGATGGCTAGTGAAAGGAGGACATCTGATGACATCACACCCACGTGACCAGCTGTCATCAATGGGAGGAGTAAACTGAGTTCCTTCCATTCTTCGTTTACTACTGCAAGCAGGACAGGAGCATGTTGTAGACTGTGTGTGGTGCTCCCGAGTATAAGGTACACATACACCCAGCGGCACACCTTCCCCTCGCCCACACACTGTTCACTCCTGCACACACACTGCCCCCCCTGCACATAATTCCCCCAAACTGCCTCCCCTGCACATAATGCCCCCCCTGCACATAATGCTCCAACACTGCCCACCTGCACATAATGCCCCCACACTGCCCCCCCTGCACATAATGCTCCCACACTGTCCCTCCCACTGCACATAATACCCCCACACTGTCCCTATTGCACATACTGCCCCAACACTGCCCATACTGTCCCCTACACATAATACCCCCACACTGCACAACCTGCCCCCCCTGCACTTAGAGCTCTGTTCACTCCACTGTTCACTCCTGTACACACTGCCCCCCCCCCCCTGCACATAATACCCCCAAACTGCCCCCCCGGCACATAATACCGTTTGTACGCTGCCCCCCCCCCCCCAGTGCCCCGTGTGTGTATGCTGCACCCCCCAGTGCCCCTGTGTGTAAGCTTCCCCCCCCAGTGCCCCCCGTGTGTGTACGCTGCCCCCCCAGTGCCCCCCGTGTGTGTGTACGCTGCCCCCCCCAGTGCCCCCCGTGTGTGTACGCCGTCCCCGCCCTAGTGCCCCCCGTGTGTGTACGCCGTCCCCGCCCCAGTGCCCCCTGTGTGTGTACGCTGTCCCCGCCCCAGTGCCCCCCGTGTGTGTGCGCTGTCCCCGACCCAGTGCCCCTGTGTGTACGCTGTCGCCCCCGTGTGTACGCTGTCGCCCCCCGCTGTCGCCCCCCGTGCCTCTCATGTGTACGCTGGGCCCCCCGTGTGTACGCTGTCCCTCACCAGTGCCCCCGTGTGCACGCTGTGCCCCCTGTGTGTACGCTGTCCCCGTGCCCTCCGTGTGTACGCTGTCCCCCCCTTGCCCCCCGTGTGTACGCTGTTTCACCCCCCCAGTGCCCTCCGTGTGTACGCTGCCCACCCCAGTGCCCTCCGTGTGTACGCTGCCCACCCCAGTGCCCTCCGTGTGTACGCTGCCCACCCCAGTGCCCTCCGTGTGTACGCTGCCCACCCCAGTGCCCTCCGTGTGTACGCTGCCCACCCCAGTGCCCTCCGTGTGTACGCTGCCCCCCCGTGTCCTCCGTGTGTACGCTGTCGCCCCCCGTGTGTACGCTGTCGCCCCCGTGTGTGGGCCGTCGCCCCCCCAGTGTCCCCGTGTGTGTACGCTGTCCCCCACCAGTGCCCCTGTGTGTGTACGCTGTCCCCCACCAGTGCCCCCGTGTGTGTACGCTGTCCCCCCATGTGTGTACGCTGTCCCCCCCCCAGTGCTCCCGTGTGTGTGCGCTGTGCCCCCGTGTGCTGTGTGCACTGTCCCCCACCAGTGCCCCCGTGTGTGTACGCTGTCCCCCACCAGTGCCCCGTGTGTGTACGCTGTCCCCCTCAGTGCCCCCGTGTGTGTGTGCTGTGCCCCCCCAGTGCTCCCGTGTGTGTGCGCTGTTTGCCCCCCATGTGTGTACGCTCCCCCCCCAGTGCCCCCCGTGTGTGTACGCTGTCCCCCCAGTGCCCCTGTGTGTGTACGCTGTGCCCCCCCCCCAGTGCCCCGCGTTTTTACGCTGTTTGCCCCCCATGTGTGTACGCTCCCAGTGCCCCCCCCCGTGTGTACGCTGTCCCCCCTGCTATCCTACATTCCCTACCATCCAGCCAGGGGACATGGCCGCCCGCCAGCCAGCAGCTCCTATCCCCGGCATGCTACATCCCTGGCCGCCCGCCCACAGCTCCTAAAGCTAAGCCCTTTATTATTATTGTTGTTGTCATTATTATTATTATTATATCTCCTGCCCAGACTCTGTCCTCCCCATGCTGCCGCCGGGACTCGTCGGGACCAGGTTCAGGCGCTTCCACAGCCTGCGGCCTAACAGTCTGGTGAAGCCCCAGCCTTAAGTTGCCTCCACCACCCGGAAGACAGAAAGCAGCCACCCGGGCCATCAGAGGAGCAGCTGCACCCAGGTAAATTCGTCCCTCCACTGTCCCTGTGTGTACCATGTCCCCCATCCCCACTATCCCTGTGTGTACCCTGTCCCTCACACCACTATCCATGTGCATACACTGTCCCCCCCTGTCCTGTATGTACGCTGTCCTCCCCCCAGTGCCCGCCGTGTGTACGCTGTCCCCCCCATTGTCCGCCGTGTGTACGCTGCCCCCCCCATGTGTACACTGCCCCCCCTGTACTGCAGCTGCACCCAGGTAAATCCTTCCCCCCACTGTCCCTGTGTGTACCCTGTCCCCCACCCCACTATACCCGTGTGTACCCTGTGCCCCCGTGTGTTCGCTGCCCCCCCAGTGCCCCCCGTTTGTGCATTGTCCCCCCCAGTGCCCCCGTGTGTACGCTGCCCCCCCAGTACCCCCGTGTTTACTCTGTGTCCCCCCCAGTGCCCCCTGTGTGTACGCTGCCCCCCGTGTGTACGCTGTTTCCCCCCCCCCCCCGTGCCCCCCGTGTGTATGCTGTCCCCCCCCAGTGCCCCCCGTGTGTATGCTGTCCCCCCCCCAGTGCCCCCCATGTGTATGCTGCCCCCCCCAGTGCCCCCCGTGTGTACGCTGTCACTCCACAGTGCCCACGTGTGTGCGCTGTGCCCCCCGTGTGTACGCGTCCCCCCCAGTGCCCCCCATGTGTACGCTGCAGCCCCCGTGTGTACGCTGTCCCCCCCAGTGCCCCCCGTGTGTATGCTGTGCCCCCCGTGTGTACGCTGCCCCCCCCCCCAGTGCCTCTCATGTGTACGCTGGGCCCCCCGTGTGTACGCTGTCCCTCACCAGTGCCTCTCATGTGTACGCTGGGCCCCCCGTGTGTACGCTGTCCCTCACCAGTGCCCCCGTGTGCACGCTGTGCCCCCTGTGTGTACGCTGTCAACGTGCCCTCCGTGTGTACGCTGTCTCCCCCCCCTTGCCCCCCATGTGTACTCTGTTCCCCCCCCCCCCAGTGCCCTCCGTGTGTACGCTGCCCCCCGTGTGTACGCTGCCCCCCGTGCATACACTGTCCCCCCATGTGTACGGTGTGCCCCCCGTGTGTACGCTGTCCCTCCCCAGAGCCCTGCGTGTGTACGCTGTGCCCCCCGTGTGTGTACGCTGTCCCCCCAGTGCCCCTGTGTGTGTACGCTGTGCCCCCCCCCAGTGCCCCGCGTTTTTACGCTGTTTGCCCCCCATGTGTGTACACTCCCAGTGCCCCCCCCCCCCCCCCCCGTGTGTACGCTGTCCCCCCTGCTATCCTACATTCCCTACCATCCAGCCAGGGGACATGGCCGCCCGCCAGCAAGCAGCTCCTATCCCCGGCATGCTACATCCCTGGCCACCCGCCCACAGCTCCTAAAGCTAAGCCCTTTATTGTTGTTGTTGTTGTTATTATTATTATTATTATTATTATTATTATTATTATTATATCTCCTGCCCAGACTCTGTCCTCCCCATGCTGCCGCCGGGACTCGTCGGGACCAGGTTCAGGCGCTTCCACAGCCTGCGGCCTAACAGTCTGGTGAAGCCCCAGCCTTAAGTTGCCTCCGCCACCCGGAAGACAGAAAGCAGCCACCCGGGCCATCAGAGGAGCAGCTGCACCCAGGTAAATTCGTCCCTCCACTGTCCCTGTGTGTACCATGTCCCCCATCCCCACTATCCCTGTGTGTACCCTGTCCCTCACACCACTATCCATGTGCATACCCTGTCCCCCCACTGTCCTGTATGTACGCTGTCCTCCCCCCATTGTCCGCCGTGTGTACGCTGTCCCCCCCATTGTCCGCCGTGTGTACGCTGCCCCCCCCATGTGTACACTGCCCCCCCTGTACTGCAGCTGCACCCAGGTAAATCCTTCCCCCCACTGTCCCTGTGTGTACCCTGTCCCCCACCCCACTATACCCGTGTGTACCCTGTCCCTCCAGTGCCCCCGTGTGTTCGCTGCCCCCCCAGTGCCCCCCGTTTGTGCATTGTCCCCCCAGTGCCCCCGTGTGTACGCTGCCCCCCAGTACCCCCGTGTTTACACTGTGTCCCCCCCAGTGCCCCCTGTGTGTACGCTGCCCCCCGTGTGTACGCTGTTTCCCCCCCAGTGCCCCCCGTGTGTATGCTGTCCCCCCCAGTGCCCCCCGTGTGTATGCTGTCCCCCCCAGTGCCCCCCGTGTGTACGCTGTCATTTCACAGTGTCCACGTGTGTGCGCTGTGTCTCCCCCGTGTGTACGCGTCCCCCCCAGTGCCCCCCATGTGTACGCTGCAGCCCCCGTGTGTACGCTGTCCCCCCCAGTGCCCCCCGTGTGTACGCTGCCCCCCCCCCAGTGCCTCTCATGTGTACGCTGGGCCCCCCGTGTGTACGCTGTCCCTCACCAGTGCCCCCGTGTGCACGCTGTGCCCCCTGTGTGTACGTTGTCCCCGTGCCCTCCGTGTGTACGCTGTCTCCCCCCCATGTGTACGCTGTTTCCCCCCCCCCCAGTGCCCTCCGTGTGTACGCTGCCCACCCCAGTGCCCTCCGTGTGTACGCTGCCCCCCCCAGTGCCCCCCGTGTGTACGCTGTCGCCCCCCGTGTGTACGCTGTCGCCCCCCCGTGTGTACGCTGTCGCCCCCCCGTGTGTACGCTGTCGCCCCCCCGTGTGTACGCTGTCGCCCCCCGTGTGTACGCTGTCGCCCCCCGTGTGTACGCTGTCGCCCCCCGTGTGTACGCTGTCGCCCCCCGTGTGTACGCTGTCGCCCCCCGTGTGTACGCTGTCGCCCCCCGTGTGTACGCTGTCGCCCCCCGTGTGTACGCTGTCGCCCCCGTGTGTACGCTGTCGCCCCCCGTGTGTACGCTGTCGCCCCCCCGTGTGTACGCTGTCGCCCCCCCGTGTGTACGCTGTCGCCCCCCGTGTGTACGCTGTCGCCCCCAGTGTACGCTGTCGCCCCCCCGTGTGTACGCTGTCGCCCCCCCGTGTGTACGCTGTCGCCCCCCCGTGTGTACGCTGTCGCCCCCCGTGTGTACGCTGTCGCCCCCCGTGTGTACGCTGTCGCCCCCCCGTGTGTACGCTGTCGCCCCCCCTGTGTACGCTGTCGCCCCCCCCTGTGTACGCTGTCGCCCCCCCGTGCGTACGCTGTCGCCCCCCCGTGCATACGCTGTCCCCCCATGTGTACGGTGTGCCCCCCGTGTGTACGCTGTCCCTCCCCAGAGCACCCCGTGTGTACGCTGTGCCCCCCGTGTGTGTACGCTGTCCCCCCAGTGCCCCTGTGTGTGTACGCTGTGCCCCCCCCCCAGTGCCCCGCGTTTTTACGCTGTTTGCCCCCCATGTGTGTACGCTCCCAGTGGCCCCCCCTCCGTGTGTACGCTGTCCCCCCTGCTATCCTACATTCCCTACCATCCAGCCAGGGGACATGGCCGCCCGCCAGCCAGCAGCTCCTATCCCCGGCATGCTACATCCCTGGCCGCCCGCCCACAGCTCCTAAAGCTAAGCCCTTTATTATTGTTGTTGTCATTATTATTATTATTATTATTATTATTATTATTATTATTATTATTATTATTATTATATCTCCTGCCCAGACTCTGTCCTCCCCATGCTGCCGCCGGGACTCGTCGGGACCAGGTTCAGGCGCTTCCACAGCCTGCGGCCTAACAGTCTGTTGAAGCCCCAGCCTTAAGTTGCCTCCGCCACCCGGAACACAGAAAGCAGCCACCCGGGCCATCAGAGGAGCAGCTGCACCCAGGTAAATTCGTCCCTCCACTGTCCCTGTGTGTACCATGTCCCCCATCCCCACTATCCCTGTGTGTACCCTGTCCCCCCACTGTCCTGTATGTACGCTGTACTCCCCCCAGTGCCCGCCGTGTGTACGCTGTCCCCCCCATTGTCCGCCGTGTGTATGCTGCCCCCCCCATGTGTACACTGCCCCCCCTGTACTGCAGCTGCACCCAGGTAAATCCTTCCCCCACTGTCCCTGTGTGTACCCTGTCCCCCACCCCACTATACCCGTGTGTACCCTGTCCCCCCAGTGCCCCCGTGTGTTCGCTGCCCCCCCAGTGCCCCCGTTTGTGCATTGTCCCCCCAGTGCCCCCGTGTGTACGCTGCCCCCCCAGTACCCCCGTGTTTACACTGTGTCCCCCCCAGTGCCCCCTGTGTGTACGCTGTTTCCCCCCCCCCAGTGCCCCCCATGTGTATGCTGTCCCCCCCCCCAGTGCCCCCCGTGTGTATGCTGTCCCCCCCCCCCCCCCCAGTGCCCCCCGTGTGTACGCTGTCACTCCACAGTGCCCACGTGTGTGCGCTGTGCCCCTCGTGTGTACGCGTCCCCCCCAGTGCCCCCCATGTGTACGCTGCAGCCCCCGTGTGTACGCTGTCCCCCCAGTGCCCCCCGTGTGTATGCTGTGCCCCCCGTGTGTACGCTGCCCCCCCCCCAGTGCCTCTCATGTGTACGCTGGGCCCCCCGTGTGTACGCTGTCCCTCACCAGTGCCCCCGTGTGCACGCTGTGCCCCCTGTGTGTACGCTGTCCCCGTGCCCTCCGTGTGTACGCTGTACCCCCCCTTGCCCCCCATGTGTACGCTGTTTCCCCCCCCCAGTGCCCTCCGTGTGTACGCTGCCCACCCCAGTGCCCTCCGTGTGTACGCTGCCCCCCCAGTGCCCTCCGTGTGTACGCTGTCGCCCCCCGTGTGTACGCTGCCCCCCGTGCATACGCTGTCCCCCCATGTGTACGGTGTGCCCCCCGTGTGTACGCTGTCCCTCCCCAGAGCACCCCGTGTGTACGCTGTGCCCTGCGTGTGTACGCTGTCCTCCCCAGAGCACCCCGTGTGTACGCTGTGCCCTGCGTGTGTACGCTGTGCCCCCTGTGTGTGTACGCTGTCCCCCCAGTGCCCCTGTGTGTGTACGGCTGTGCCCCCCCCCCAGTACCCCGCGTTTTTACGCTGTTTGCCCCCATGTGTGTACGCTCCCAGTGCCCCCCCCCGTGTGTACGCTGTCCCCCCTGCTATCCTACATTCCCTACCATCCAGCCAGGGGACATGGCCGCCCGCCAGCCAGCAGCTCCTATCCCCGGCATCCTACATCCCTGGCCGCCCGCCCACAGCTCCTAAAGCTAAGCCCTTTATTAATATTGTTGTTGTCATTATTATTATTATTATTATTATTATATCTCCTGCCCAGACTCTGTCCTCCCCATGCTGCCGCCGGGACTCGTCGGGACCAGGTTCAGGCGCTTCCACAGCCTGCGGCCTAACAGTCTGGTGAAGCCCCAGCCTTAAGTTGCCTCCGCCACCCGGAAGACAGAAAGCAGCCACCCGGGCCATCAGAGGAGCAGCTGCACCCAGGTAAATTCGTCCCTCCACTGTCCCTGTGTGTACATGTCCCCCATCCCCACTATCCCTGTGTGTACCCTGTCCCTCACACCACTATCCATGTGCATACCCTGTCCCCCACTGTCCTGTATGTACGCTGTCCTCCCCCCAGTGCCCTCCGTGTGTACGCTGTCCCCCCCCATTGTCCGCCGTGTGTACGCTGCCCCCCCCCATGTGTACACTGCCCCCCCTGTACTGCAGCTGCACCCAGGTAAATCCTTCCCCCCACTGTCCCTGTGTGTACCCTGTCCCCCACCCCACTATACCCGTGTGTACCCTGTCCCCCCAGTGCCCCCGTGTGTTCGCTGCCCCCCCAGTGCCCCCCGTTTGTGCATTGTCCCCCCAGTGCCCCCGTGTGTACGCTGCCCCCCCAGTACCCCCGTGTTTACACTGTGTCCCCCCCAGTGCCCCCTGTGTGTACGCTGCCCCCCGTGTGTACGCTGTTCCCCCCCCCCAGTGCCCCCCGTGTGTATGCTGTCCCCCCCAGTGCCCCCCGTGTGTATGCTGTCCCCCCCAGTGCCCCCCGTGTGTAATGCTGTCCCCCCAGTGCCCCCGTGTGTACGCTGTCACTCCACAGTGCCCACGTGTGTGCGCTGTGCCCCCCGTGTGTACGCGTCCCCCCCAGTGCCCCCCATGTGTACGCTGCAGCCCCCGTGTGTACGCTGTCCCCCCCAGTGCCCCCCGTGTGTACGCTGCCCCCCCCCCCCCAGTGCCTCTCATGTGTACGCTGGGCCCCCCGTGTGTACGCTGTCCCTCACCAGTGCCCCCGTGTGTACCCTGTCCCCCCGTGTGTTCGCTGCCCCCCCAGTGCCCCCCGTTTGTGCATTGTCCCCCCCAGTGCCCCGTGTGTTCGCTGCCCCCCCAGTGCCCCCCGTTTGTGCATTGTCCCCCCAGTGCCCCCGTGTGTACGCTGCCCCCCCAGTACCCCCGTGTTTACACTGTGTCCCCCCCAGTGCCCCCTGTGTGTACGCTGCCCCCCGTGTGTACGCTGTTCCCCCCCCCCAGTGCCCCCGTGTGTATGCTGTCCCCCCAGTGCCCCCGTGTGTATGCTGTCCCCCCCCAGTGCCCCCCATGTGTATGCTGCCCCCCCCAGTGCCCCCCGTGTGTACGCTGTCACTCCACAGTGCCCACGTGTGTGCGCTGTGCCCCCCGTGTCTACGCGTCCCCCCCCCAGTGCCCCCCATGTGTATGCTGCAGCCCCCGTGTGTACGCTGTCCCCCCAGTGCCCCCCGGTGTGTATGCTGTGCCCCCCGTGTGTACGCTGCCCCCCCCCAGTGCCTCTCATGTGTACGCTGGGCCCCCCGTGTGTACGCTGTCCCTCACCAGTGCCCCCGTGTGCACGCTGTGCCCCCTGTGTGTACGCTGTCCCCGTGCCCTCCATGTGTACGCTGTCTCCCCCCTTGCCCCCCATGTGTACGCTGTTTCCCCCCCCCAGTGCCCTCCGTGTGTACGCTGCCCACCCCAGTGCCCTCCGTGTGTACGCTGTCCCCCCAGTGCCCTCCGTGTGTACGCTGTCGCCCCCCGTGTGTACGCTGCCCCCCCGTGGTACGCTGTCCCCCCATGTGTACGGTGTGCCCCCCCGTGTGTACGCTGTCCCTCCCCAGAGCACCCCGTGTGTACGCTGTGCCCTGCGTGTGTACGCTGTGCCCTCCGTGTGTACGTTCCCCCCCGTGCACCCTGTCCCCCCCAAGTGCCTCCTTGTGTACGCTGCTCCCCCCCAGTGCCCCACGTGTATACGCTGTCTCTCCCCCCCCTCCGGTGCCCCCCGTGTGTACACTGTCTCCCCCCCAGTGCCCCTGTGTGTACGCTGTGCCCCCCCCCCCGTGTGTACGCTGTTCACTCCTGTACACACTGCCCCCCCCTGCACATAATACCCCCACACTGCCCCTCCGGCACATAATACCCGTTTGTACGCTGCCCCCCCCCCCAGTGCCCCTCGTGTGTGTATGCTGCACCCCCCAGTGCCCCCGTGTGTGTATGCTGCACCCCCCAGTGCCCCCGTGTGTGTTGCTGCACCCCCCAGTGCCCCGTGTGTGTAAGCTTCCCCCCAGTGCCCCTGTGTGTGTACGCCGTCCCCGTCCTAGTGCCCCCCATGTGTGGACGCCATCCCCGCCCCAGTGCCCCCCGTGTGTGTACGCTGTCCCCACCCCGCTGTCCCCGCCCCAATGCCCCCGTGTGTGTACGCTGTCCCCGACGCAGTGCTCCTGTGTGTACGCTGTCGCCCCCCGTGTGTACGCTGTCGCCCCCCCGTGTGTACGCTGTCGCCCCCCGTGTGTACGCTGTCGCCCCCCCCATGTGTACGCTGTCCGTCCCCCCCAGTGTCTCCGTGTGTGTACGCTGTCCATCCCCCCCCAGTGTCCCCGGTGTGTGTACGCTGTCCGTTTCCCCCAGTGTCCCCATGTGTGTACGCTGTCCGTCCCCCCAGTGCCCCCGTGTGTACGATGTCCGTCCCCCCCAGTGCCCCCGTGTGTACGATGTCCGTGCCCCGGTGTGTGTACGCTGTCCCCCACCAGTGCCCCCCGTGTGTGTACGCTGTCCCCCACCAGTGCCCCCGTGTGTGTACGCTGTCCCCCACCAGTGCCCCCGTGTGTGTACGCTGTCCCCCACCAGTGCCCCCGTGTGTGTACGCTGTCCCCCACCAGTGCCCCCGTGTGTGTACGCTGTCCCCCACCAGTGCCCCCGTGTGTGTACGCTGTCCCCCACCAGTGCCCCCGTGTGTGTACGCTGTCCCCCACCAGTGCCCCCGTGTGTGTACGCTGTCCCCCACCAGTGCCCCCGTGTGTGTACGCTGTCCCCCACCAGTGCCCCCGTGTGTGTACGCTGTCCCCCCACCAGTGCCCCCGTGTGTGTACGCTGTCCCCGTGTGTGTACGCTGTCCCCCACCAGTGCCCCCGTGTGTGTACGCTGTCCCCCACCAGTGCCCCCGTGTGTGTACGCTGTCCCCCACCAGTGCCCCCGTGTGTGTACGCTGTCCCCCACCAGTGCCCCCGTGTGTGTACGCTGTCCCCCACCAGTGCCCCGTGTGTGTACGCTGTCCCCCACCAGTGCCCTCGTGTGTGTACGCTGTCCCCCACCAGTGCCCCCGTGTGTGTACGCTGTCCCCCACCAGTGCCCCCGTGTGTGTACGCTGTCCCCACCAGTGCCCCCGTGTGTGTACGCTGTCCCCCACCAGTGCCCCCGTGTGTGTACGCTGTCCCCCACCAGTGCCCCCGTGTGTGTACGCTGTCCCCCACCAGTGCCCCCGTGTGTGTACGCTGTCCCCCACCAGTGCCCCCGTGTGTGTACGCTGTCCCCCACCAGTTGCCCCCGTGTGTGTACGCTGTCCCCCACCAGTGCCCCCCCCGTGTGTGTACGCTGTCCCCCACCAGTGCCCCCCCCCCGTGTGTGTACGCTGTCCCCCACCAGTGCCCCCCCCGTGTGTGTACGCTGTCCCCCACCAGTGCCCCCCGTGTGTGTACGCTGTCCCCCACCAGTGCCCCCCGTGTGTGTACGCTGTCCCCCACCAGTGCCCCCCCCGTGTGTGTACGCTGTCCCCACCAGTGCCCCCCCCGTGTGTGTACGCTGTCCCCCACCAGTGCCCCCCCCCGTGTGTGTACGCTGTCCCCCACCAGTGCCCCCCCCGTGTGTGTACGCTGTCCCCCACCAGTGCCCCCCGTGTGTGTACGCTGTCCCCCACCAGTGCCCCCCCGTGTGTGTACGCTGTCCCCCACCAGTGCCCCCCCGTGTGTGTACGCTGTCCCCCACCAGTGCCCCCCCGTGTGTGTACGCTGTCCCCCACCAGTGCCCCCCCCCGTGTGTGTACGCTGTCCCCCCACCAGTGCCCCCCCCCGTGTGTGTACGCTGTCCCCCACCAGTGCCCCCCGTGTGTGTACGCTGTCCCCCACCAGTGCCCCCGTGTGTGTACGCTGTCCCCCACCAGTGCCCCCGTGTGTGTATGCTGTGCCACCCCCCAGTGCCCCGCGTGTGTATGCTGTTTGCCCCCCATGTGTGTACGCTCCCAGTGCCCCCCCCCCTCCGTGTGTACGCTGTCCCCCCTGGCATCCTACATTCCCTACCATCCAGCCAGGGGACATGGCCGCCCGCAGCCAGCAGCTCCTATCCACGGCATCCTACATCCCCGGCCGCCCACCCACAGCTCCTAAAGCTGAGCCCTTGTTGTTGTTGTTGTTGTTGTTATTATAATAATATTTCCTGCCCAGACTCTGTCCTCCCGATGCCTAACAGTCTGGTGAAGCCCCAGCCTTGAGTTGCCTCCGCCACCCGGAAGACAGAAACAAGCCACCCGGGCAATCAGAGGAGCAGCTGCACCCAGGTAAATCCGTCCCCCCTACTGTCCCCCATCCCCACTATCCCTGTGTGTACCCTGTCCCCCCCACTGTCCCCCACACCACTATCCCTGTGCACACCCTGTCCCCCCACTGTCCCTGTATATACCCTGTGCCCCCCCCCTGTACTGCAGCTGCAACCAGGTGAATCCGTCCCCCCACTGTCCCTGTGTGTACGCTGTCCCCCACCCCACTATCCCTGTGTGTATGCTGTTCCCCCACTGTCTCTGTGTGTACCCTCTCCCCCCACTATCCCTGTGTGTACCGTGTCCCCCACTGTCCCCGTGTGTACCTGTCCCCCAGTGCCCCCGTGTGTACGCTGCGCCCCCATTGCCCCCGTGTGTACGCTCCCTCCCTCTTCGCTCTCCCCCTGTGACCATGTGTGCGCTGCCTCCCCCTCGCTGTCCCCCATGTGTGCGCCCGTTCCACCCATGTGTATGATAGAAGAAGAGGGGAAAAGGATTGTCTCTTTTGCTGGCGCACTGATAAGAGGAAAATATTGCAGAAAAATAAATACAAGATGAAATATACCTTTTAATTTATTTATAGTAAGACAGTTTAGGTGAAATTTTCACCACATAAACAATAAAAAAAAAAAAATTTTAATCGCACGTGTTGTATTTGTGTGTTATTATTGCTTATATCTGTTACGTAATAATTTGGGGAAACATTGATTGATATGTACTAGATAATCCTGGATCTAGAATAATAAGAGTTATCTGGAAATGCGAGAAGAAAAAGACTCTCTCTTTTTTTGGGGCACTCTTTTTGTGTGTGATTACAAGCTGTAATCTGTAAAGACATCGATAGGAATGTCTATTTGAGTATCAATGGTAAGTTGTATAATAGAAGTTGTGACGCAAGCTTGAAAATGGTATGAATAGTGGTACCACTCTTCAGAGAGAAACTCCGAGGTGGGGGCAGTGTCAGGGTGATCCTGACAACATAGTTATTTCTGCTTGGTACCCTGTGCAATAATTGTTTTTATGAGAAACCAAAAAGAGACAGATATTTGCGGGCTAACAGAGAGCCATCAGCAAGGTAATCTGCCTATCCTCCTACTCTCACCATCGTGTTTCAGAGGATAGTGGGATGGGGACTAGGCAGAGAAGCTTTCTGCTCAGAAAGTGACAGTTTTATTTCCTTCTACTGCTTGCCTATATCTGTATGGCGACACTGATGTTATATAACCTTGCAGTGCCGTCGCCCAGATACCAGCCAAGTGAGAGAGGAATGAATAGAAAATTTAGATAAATAGAGAAACGACACAGTTTCTGTGTGTAAATGAGTTTACCAACAAATAGACAGAGATCTGCCGTGCGATTGATACATTGGATACACACTAGCTGTGTGCATAGGAGAAATCTGTTACAATGTATCCACCCGAGAAAAGTTCAAGGTTAGAGATTGACAGGATATTAGTTCCTATATAGATTCTGCTGTCACCTCATCTTAGATAAGAGGATGAGGGATGAGAGATCTGATAGGATATCTGTCAATTTGGAAGAAAGATAAAGTAAACTCTCTGCTGCTCTGCGTTTAACATGTAGGACCAATCCTGATACTATTACGCATAGCAGGACTTGAACTACCGGTCCCGAGAGTGAGAAGAGTTTATAGCAGTACCAGTTAGCCGCTTCACAGTTAGGTTTAAACAGAGTTATTAAAAAACCTTAATATTTCTAATAGCCTTAAACTATAGTGAGTATTTATTCAATTAATATTGTATAATCCAATTAGCATACAGGAGTTATAAAGTCGATGCTAAGGTATATTAAGCAATGTGGGCTGCGCTATATATCAGCTCAAGGTATGAATAGGTAGAGTAGTATACATTTACATATGATACACACCAGCGGGGTCTATTAGATATAGGATGTTTAGTATAGTTTAAACACCCGGTTACTTATCTGGTGTTGTATTCTCCCGACGTCCCATACGTGGCAGACAGGTCTACAGATCCGGCTGTCAGGGAGAAGGGAGAGAAGGGGAAAGCCGTGCCGCTTGATGCAACAAGCATCAGGTATTCATTAATAGTCCTATTTGGAGTAGCGTAAAGCGGGCTGCAGTTCTTGGAGCAGGCTATCCCTGGGTAGGGCTCCTGTGCCCTCGTACCTCAGATATGTATACTGATCCCTCTGATAGGTGAGGGTGACCGGTTGGTCCGTTTGCGCTGTGTGCCCGGTCTTGAATCAATGTCCCATATGTGACCTGCGGCAGCGTCAGACAAGCTCCAGTCAGCAGGAGCGGATTGCCTCTGGGTAGTTCTCTGTGTGGTGCGTGGAAAGACGCGTTTCGCCCGTTGAGGGCTTGATCACTTCCTGTGTCACTTTCTGAGCAGAAAGCTTCTCTGCCTAGTCCCCATCCCACTATCCTCTGAAACACGATGGTGAGAGTAGGAGGATAGGGCGGATTACCTTGCTGATGGCTCTCTGTTAGCCCGCAAATATCTGTCTCTTTTTTGGTTTCTCATAAAAGCAATTATTGCACAGGGTACCAAGCAGAAATAACTATGTTGTAAAATTGTATTACCTACTAAACTAAAACCTTATTTCCGTTACCCACTGCACTTGAGCAAGTGGGATCAATGGTAATAGACCTTATCACTGTAGACCACTCCGTCTAGAAAAATCAAGGGGACAACCATATAAATACTGTGCGCGTTAGACAGCCTCCTGCTAGCCGGAGCACAAAAATTAAGTGTTATATAGGAACTCAGCAAAGTAGCTGAAAATAAGTGTTTCTGTCATTAATAATTAACACTTTCACCTATAATTGCAAGCCATTGAGCACAATTTGAAGGAATCTTCGTATTGAAGACTTCTCCTCTAATTATTATTGGGTTTAACAAGACTCTCTGTGTGGGTTTTATATGTGTAAGTTCGTCTGTATGTTACATGTAATTGTGGAAATATTGTATTTCCTCCTTAGTACCTACACCCGGTTCAGAATTACAACTGAAGGGGTACTATAGGGCTATCTTCTAATTTAAGTAATTACTGCATATAAGTCATATGGAAGCAGTACTTTGTGCAAATGGGTATAGATGTTTAATATCACAGTAATTATCCATTTACATGTTATACGCACAGCCGGTTTCCAAACTGGATTTTATGTAATTTGAATGAGGATACAAATAGTGCACTTTATTTATAACCAATGTTCAATGACACAGTAGATACCCTTTATGTATTGAGAACACAGCAGGTTTTCAAGCTGAGTTTAATGCTGTGTACACACGGGACAAACCAGCATGAGATTTTGACTATATAGTCAAAATCATATGGAGATTGTATGCAGATCGCACAGGTTTTTTACCTTGCAATACTGATGCGCACTCCCGTGAGAGCACATATCGAAATCCAGATAGACAGGGCAGCAAAGACTATATAGTGCAAATCTAAAGCTGATTGTATGTAAAAAGTACAGAGATAGCAAAGATTGTATAGCACTCATAGTACTATAAATAGTAATAGTAAATAGTACTATTTGTACTGCTGGGGCACTACTAGCATACCTCCCAACTGTCACGATTCCGTCGGGACAGTCCCGATTTTCGGGTCCTGTCCCGACGTCCCACCCGCGGCAGGCATTGTCCCGCTGCGGGGGGGTGACAGTTGGGAGACCCCCCAATCTAGTAGAATAGACGCTGTGCGCATGCGCACAGCGTCTATTCTCGTATGAAAATGAGGTCGCGGCTAATTAGCATAAGCCGCGCCCTCATTTGCATACGCCCCGCCCCCTTTTCGGGCGCTCGCGCGGCGAAGCCGCGCGAGTGTCCCTATTTCCTCCGGCCAGAAGTTGGGAGGTATGTACTAGTCCCAGCGGGCCCTTTATTGCCCCGCATGCTGGGACTCTTAAGTCCCTGCATGTGGTGCAGGCTTGCTGGGACTTATAGTGCCACAGCAATACACAATAGTTTTTCTATTTTTTACACCAAATATTAGCTCGATGCCCACAGCCCAGGGGTATCGAGGACAGCCGCAGGCTTTAGCATGGGCAGGTAAATTCTGGAGGGGGGGACCCCTGCTTTGGGGGGTCCCCACTTCCCCAGGACCCCTGCTGACCGGTCAGGGGGATGAATGATTTGGCAGGGGGAACTTGTATAAAAAGTTTCCCCCCCGGCTGTGGCATTACCCTGCTGGCTGGTTGGGCCCGGTGCTGGTTCTTGAAATACGGGGGACCTCTACTCATTTTGTCCCCCGTATTTTGGGAACCAGGACCGGCCCTTGAGCCTGGTGCTGGTTTTATGAAATCCAGGGGACCCCTATTTGGTTTGCCCCGTGATTTTATGAAACCAGGACCGGCTCCTTGAGCCCGGGGCTGGTTACGCTCAGGAGGGGGGACCTCACGCCGTTGTTTTTTTAATACCAAAAATCGCATGTTTTGAAATGCGCACATTTTCATGACTGAAAATGCGCACATTTCCATGACTTAAAATCGCACCATATCCCAATTTTTCCCGACGAATTCGCATTTAGTTAAATATGCGGATAAAAAGGGAAAAATGCGAGTTCTAAAAGTGTGATTTGCGCCGATATGGTGCGATTTCAAAAAGTGCAATAAAATCGCATTCTATTAAATGTCACCCATTGTCTCCAGGGGCAAGTAACTGTTTATTTGTAAGTGAATAGCGTATTTAAGTGTCACTATTCATATGTCAATGTTCCCCATCACGTTTATAAGTTTACAGTATTAAACAGACTTCAAGTATTTCTGCAAGTATATTATTACCACTGATTTACCGCTATTACAACTATATTCAATATGCGGCAGGGCTCTCAGCCCTTATTCAGGTAACTGCCGTCTCTCTCCCTGCCCGTCTTTTTGAATCTGACCTCAGTCGGGCGGGCCTGGGTAAGTTCAGTAGTGTACTATCTTTACTACTTATGACGCTATATTATCTATTAGCGGAACATTCCGTATGAACACTATTGTAATATTCAGTACCCCTATGTGTGTGCCCTGTCTCCCCCTCTCCCCACGTGTGTGCCCCGTCCCCCCTCGGTCCCCCCCATGTGTGCATTGTGCGCTGTGCCCCCCTCAGTGCCCCGAATCAAAATCTGCCGCTTGCAGGAACCCCAGGAGTCGGGATTCGGAACAGCCGGGCAAGAGCAGAGGGCAGCCCGGCTGTTGATGACTCATGCATGAACCGCGGAGGACACCTGCTCTCTCTCTACTCATGACTCCACAGTGAATCCCCCTTAGCTGGAGACCTGGACAAACCCGTGAATGTGTAGTGTGTCGGGACTCAGACGGCAGGAGGTCTCTGAGAAGGAGCTGAAGGATGGAGCAGGGCCCTGGGAGAATGACGGAGCAGCCGCAGCAAGAGGAGGAAGGTGACATATATACCCAGGGCCTAGCGCTTCATCTGCTCATACTGGTGTCCATCACTGTCACACTGTTCTCATTATCCCCATGTGTGCGCTGTCCCCCCTAATTGTCCCCATGTGTGCATTGCTCCCCCCCACACACTGTCCCCATGTGTGCGCTGTCCCCCCTCACTGTCCCCATGTGTGCACTGTGCCTCCATGTGTGCGCGGTCCCCCCTCAGTGCCCCCATGTCTGCGGTTCCCCTCAGTGCCCTACAGTGAACCTTCTACACACTGGGTGTCATGCTCATCGCCAGGGGTCTCATGGTATGGGTGTCTCCATTGCCAGGGCTTTCATGCTCTGGGACAGGTGTCATACTCGTTGCCAGGGGTTTGTAATGCTTGTAGCCAGGGGTAATGTTCGTTGCCAGTGTTATTATTAAACATTTTTAAAAATCCAATTGTTATTCTTACAGTAAAATTTTACATTTCTGAATTAAAAAAATAAATTGAAAAAAAGCGGTGAAATTCCATAGACAAAAAACCTTACGGTTTTACATGTCCCATTAAGGCTTCTAACACATGATCTGGCATTTCAGAAACCTGCTGTAACTCTTCCACTCAAACGCCAAAAAGCAATGAAATTCCGATCATTAAGGCTGGCGCCTTAATGGACGTGTTCCTTGCGCAGTACAGATATGGTACGCCATCACAGCCTGTGGGTAAGTGCAGATTCAGCACTCTCACAGAGTGAGATTGCTGTCACTCACACAATGGTGGAGCTGCTAATTCACAGATTTGTGTGCTCATTGGAATACACACATGCAGTCTATGCAACTGAAGGTCTGAGCAGTTATGTGGCGCACTCATCCTAATACTGTAAGTACCCGCAATCATCTAAAACTGTCTAGCCCACTGAATTACTATAGTGTTCATTCTAGCACCTGCCATCTTTGAAAACCTATGCAGTGCCTCTTCCCTGCCTGGGGTGTAGCTGTCTGCTGTAGTGCTTCGAGAACAGTGTGGTCTGTATATCAGCACTGCAAACCAGACCTGTGCTAGAAACACTTCAGCAGACAGCAATACCCCAGACAGGGTAGAGGAACTGCATGGGTTTTCAAAGATGGCAGGTGGTAGAATAAACACTATTACTAGAACTATCCCACTGAGGGTCCAACATCTTTCACACTCACTACATATATCCATTTCATTTAGTATTCACATGCAGTTACCAGAAACATCTTTCATAATTGCAAAAAGTATAATACTCCTAACTACTGTGCATCTACACTTTCTTCTCCTATACGCCTTCATGCTGTTCTGTCTTCCCTGATACCTACTGCTGTGTGTATTGCCTCATCTGCACCAATGTGTCTTTCCCCATCTGCGCTGCCCTGTCTTTCCACACCGATGCCACTCTTTTTCTTTCTATCTGTGCCAATGCATCCCAGTCTATTAGTGATACTCTGTACCCCCTCCATCCATGCTGCTCTGCCCTTCTCATCCATGCCACAGTTTCCTTCCATCTATACTGCTATCTCTCTCCTATCTGGTCCACTGTCTTTTCTCCAACTGCTTCACTGTTTCCCACCCAATCGCATCACTCTGTCTTACCTCCCCCAATCTGTGCCACTGTTTTCCACCCATCCGCATTTGTTAGTCTCCCATCAATGCTGCTTAGCCTTTCCACCATCTACGCATTTCTATTCCTCAACTGCACCACACTGTCTCCTCCCCCAATCAACACCACTTTTACCCCATCCTCTCGGCTCTGTTTACTGCTCAGACCTTCAGTTGCATAGACTGCATGTGTGTATTCCAATGAGCACACAAATCTGTGAATTAGCAGCTCCACCATTGTGTGAGTGACAGCAATCTCACTCTGTGAGAGTGCTGAATCTGCACTTACCCACAGGCTGTGATGGCGTACCATATCTGTACTGCGCAAGGAACACGTCCATTAAGGCGCCAGCCTTAATGATCGGAATTTCATTGCTTTTTGGCGTTTGAGTGGAAGAGTTACAGCAGGTTTCTGAAATGCCAGATCATGTGTTAGAAGCCTTAATGGGACATGTAAAACCGTAAGGTTTTTTGTCTATGGAATATATATATGCATAACTCTGTAACTGCAAAAGAGAGCGCCACACATCTGTAGGATTGTAATTTAAAAATATTTTATATATTTTTATTAACTTAATCCAGCAAGTTAAAAATATGATTTAAAACATACAAAATCAGCAATGCATACATATCAACCATAGGCGTGCGCACAGGGGGTGCCGGGGGTGCACAGGCACCTCCTAATGATGGACAGGACCCCCCCGCACAGTTGCAGCCAAGGCCGACATCGCAATGAAGAGCATTTTTTTCCCGGAGCGGAGCAGGGCTGGCTGCAGTGACACACAGAGCTGT
>NC_139217.1:285670656-285793156 GCF_055691185.1 Crinia signifera
TAAATACATACTAATCCCTGTTCTCCTCTTATGTATATGAAAGACTATACTGAGACTAATATAGCGATCTTAGAACACTCTCTGATATTTATATATAAGATATAGTCTAAAGATAAGGAGAATGGAAGGCTATAGGCCATGCTAAAATGTAAAAAATATAAAAAAACAAAAATAAAAAAATTAAATAAAAAGGGGAAGAATGACAAAATGAAAGAAATGGGGGGAGAAAAGCAAAATGAACCTGGTGATCTGGGGGACAGCTACACATTATTCAGTTCGATACATTCATTGAGACCCGCTGGGTATAGGGTGTTCAAAGCAAAAATCCAGTACGCTTCTTTTCTGCATAGGAGATTGAATCTATCCCCTCCTCTAGGGGTCGAATCAATCATTTCTAATCCTTGGACTACTATATTATCAATGTTACCCTGGTGTTTACGTTGGATATGACGAGACAGACTGTGGGTAAGAACTCCTTTGAGCACATTTCTTCTGTGCTCTAGAAATCTCACATTCAGTGTATGAGTCGTACGACCAACATATTGAACTCCGCATGAGCACGTGACTAGGTAAATGATAAAGGTTGAAGAGCAATTAATGTAGCTTTTTATGGGATGAAGCATGCCTATAGCTGGAGACACAAACTGCGAACCAGTCTTTAAGTGTCTACAAGTAATAGATTTAGGCTTTAAACACTTGAAACAGTCCTTTCTTGTGTTTGGCTGGTTAAAATTCTCAAACCCGACAGTTCTTTCCCCTACAGAAAAATGACTTGGTGCAAGAGCATTCTTAAGAGTAACATTTTTCTTGAAAACTATTTTCGGATGTTCATCCAACGCTTCTGCCAAAAATGTATCACTCCTAAGTATCCTAGTATACTGTAGGTGTATAATCGTCTGTAAAAGTAGAATTTCTTGAAGCATTGTTTTTTTGTGAGAATAGATGTTTGTGTCATCCCTGAAGTTTCTTCCTTAGCTTTAAGCAAAAGATGTTCAGGGTAGCCTGATTCCAGGAAAGCTGATGTGAGTTCATCAGCCTGTCTCATAAAATCTGCATCAGTCGAACAGTTTCTTCTAATCCTAAACCCTAAAATATTGACTCTTGGGTATATTTGTTACCCAAGGATGATGGTGGCTACTTCTATAGTTTAAAAAATTATGACAGTCGACTTCTTTTCTGTATGTTGATGTACATATATAGCTACCCTCGGTCGAGAGTGCAATATCCAAAAAGGTGATCTGACTCGGGTGTATAGTGCTGGTGAAAGTTAAACCAAAATGATTTGTGTTAAGATAAGATACAAATTTTTGTGCTAAAGAGATACCCCCATTCCAAATAAAAAATAAATTGTCTATGTACCGCCCATAGTACACCAAGTTCACCCTATATGGACCGTTCCATACATACTCCTCCTCGAAATGGCCCATATATAAGTTGGCAAAGCTTGGGGCGAACTTGGTGCCCATGGCGGTACCTAATGTCTGTAAATAAAAAACACCATTGAACGTGAAATAATTATGCGAAAGAATAAAGTGTACAGAATTAATCAAAAATTCATGAGTGGAGTCACGGAGGTCATCATTTTGCGATAAATAGTATCTTACAGATTCTATCCCACCACTGTAGGGGATGTTGCTATATAATGATTCAACATCACAAGTCAGAAAGATGTAATCTGAATTCCATTCAAGATCCTTGATATTATTCAGAAATTGTGTGGTGTCCTTAATGTATGACCTCAGTGACACCACATAATTTTGTAAGTTTGTGTCCACATAGGCCGACAAATTAGAGGTGAAGGACCCTACACCAGAGATAATGGGGCACCCAGGAAGTGAAGTGATGGACTTGTGAATCTTAGGTAAGTGGTAATAGGTGGGAGTGATTGGAAATGGGTTAAATAAAAAAGTGAAATGTTTCCTGGATATTGCACCCCCAGCCAGGGCTGCATCTAGCATGTTCTTCAGTTTTTTTTTTTTTTTTTGGTTTAACATGTATCTCATAGCAAAGTACTTCATAATGTTTCATTAAATTTCAATGCTACGCTGCTCTGCAAAGCCTTTTCATATTATGGTAGTACTATAGCAGCACTTAAAATAGTTTTCAAATGATCAATTACTGCCAACCTATCCACTAGAATAATCAATCCAAAATGCTCAGGATCAGAATCATTTTGCATAATGGATTATTCTGTATTTCGGAATATTTTTATATTTCAATGAGGTATCTTGATGTATAGTGCATTTATGTTTTATAAACACATCTAACACATGAAATACACACAAATGTATTTTAAGTTTGTGTACTAGGCACTGATTTTGAATGCTAAACAATTATTTTCTTGCACATTTAGTGCCAGTTACATATCATGTTCCCAGTAGTGCCAGTTACATACCATGTCTCCGGTAGTGCCAATTACATAGCATGTCCCCAAGAAATGGCAGTTACATATCATGTCCCCAGTAGTGCTAATTACATAGCATGTCCCCAGTAGTGCCAGTTACAGACCATGTCCCCAATAGTGCCGGTTATAGACCATGTACCCAGTATGGTCGGTTACAGATCATGTCCCCAGTAGTGCCAGTTACAGACCATGTCCCCAGTAGTGCCGGTTACAGACCATGTCCCCAGTAGTGCCAGTTACAGACCATGTCCCTGGTAGTGCCAGTTACAGACCATATCGCCAGTAGTGCCATGTCATGTCCCCAGTAGTGCTTTTAGCAAAACTTCAAAAAAGTACATTCTGGAAGCTAAGGTTTTCAGAATCATTTGGATAACAGATATTTGGATGAGGGATACTCAACCTGTATGTACATTGTAAGCCAGAGCAATGAGACACTGCTATAGCAACAACTCATCATTATGTTTCTCACACAGAGAGATGTCTTCTGAATAAATATAGAACAAAACACTACTTCCATTTTTGAAACTTCACTTACCATTTTTCAATACAGCGTCCGGAAGGAGGATTTATAAAAATGTAAATGTAAAAAAACAGTTATTTTACTGTAGGAGTAATATTTTCACTTAGCAGGAGACATTGCAAAGACATGAGCAACCACAGCTGACCCCGCCACCACTTCACAGCACTAAACTACACAGACCGACACCGGCAGCGGTCCCTCTGGCCCCCTCACCCCAATTAAGCCACCGCCAAAAGCGTTCCCTCTGCCCCCCACCTGTGGATTGCATTTGAGCGATCACATGTGGTTAAAAGACCCTTGAACTGCATCACAAACCAAAAGCATACATCACAAAATGCTACAGGTGAAGCATCCAAGTTTGAACCACTTCCCAAATTTTACTTAAAGGGTCCCAAAAATTATTTCCAGTTGATGTTAATAGATTTCAAGAAAGTAATGCTCTTTACAGTTATAAGAGGCAGAAAACTCTGTCTGTTCTGCTGTTATTACCTTATTAGGGCTTTTTGTGTATTCCTGTCAATTTTCCTACTACAGTAGCTCAAAGATATGTATGAATAAGTAACAATCTGCCTTTAAAATATCAGAACATACTATACAACAGGGGATTAGCTACTATAAACATAGGTTGAACTAGATGGATGCAAGTCTTTATTCAGCCTCACCTACTATGTAACTATGTATGGTATTACACTATTTACTTATTTCTTGAAGCAAAATAAGTAAGAATGTTCCAGTTCCCCCAGCACTTACAAACTCCACTGGTTTTAACTTTAAGTTTCACGATCCACATGTCAATCACAGACAGTTAGTCACATAGAGCTCAAAGGTTTCCGGAGGGCTGATGCAACCATATCCACCTATGGCTGGGAGAGGGTAAGAGATTGGTGGTGTGCGTGTGTTATGGGGTAGAGGGTGGTATGCTGGTGTGGGTGTGTTTAGGGATAGAAGGTGGTGGGCTGGCGATGTGGGCGTATAAGGGGCATCTTTTTGGAAATAATTCCAAAAATTATTATGCCACTTTAAATTCACAATCTGCCTATGACTTCAAGGAAGGGCATAATGTTGGAATTAGCATAGAGTCACAGACACAACTGCAGGAAAAGATGACTAGAACTGTGACTAATTCAAAATCAGACCCTATGAGAAGGGATTCCACCCCTCCCTGAGGGCTGCTTCCAGAAATTTCCCAGGTTGGTTTTCCATCCCAATCCTGGCAGTGATAATTGCACAATTAAAGATTACAATATAAATGGCACGACGGATAACATATCATGTGATATAAAAAGATAGAATGTACTCGTAAACAAAATAACTTAATAAACCACAGTCATAAATTATACTGTTTAAACCTTTGCTGTCCAAATTTTTTTTTGTAATTCAAACAGTCTGGTTTAAGTTTTAAAATTAATTGTCTTTTTTTTTTTTTTTATTAGAAAATGGTCTACATTGACTGTTGAACGATGTTAATGTTCTCACCACTGGATCTGCTACTAGCGCTACGTCTGCTGAGCCTGACTAGACCTTGGACCTGAAAGGGTTAAATTTGAAACATAAAAAAGGAGCCATAGTAAAACAGATCCATCATATGGTATAAAGTATTTAAAGTGAAAAATTTGATGGTAATATCTCAGCAGCAAGGCTATGTCTATTTGTGCTGACCCCTTGTCCCAGTACCCCTACCCCATTGTTGGTTTGCTGTTTACTGCTGCTTGTATCGCCATCAACTTGACAAAGGTCCATACCAAGACCGAAACGTCAGCAGGCTATTGATTAGATTAAACTCTGGACTTATACTTTAATGAGAAGACTGGTGAGTTCTAAAGGAAGTTTACAGTCACAAACAATAACAGTCTCAAATAAGCTGGGTCAGTAACAGAAAATCTGCCATAATATTAAACTGTAACATAACCTTTTGGTCAGAAAGTAAAGTATATTATACAATACGCTGGTTCAAATAGAGCTCCTTTTCAGAGTTTGGGATTACTTACAGTAAGAGAGGGGAATTTTCATTTTATATGGTGCCCTTCTATTAGATTTCATTGATGTGAATAACGCACCTCAAAATTAAACTGAGCTCATTTATCCAAACTGATAGGCAAAGGAGATTTTTTTTTCTTTAAAAATCATAATGACACATTTAATCATATGTTAGTACCGCTATGTTCTTGTTGCTTGAGAAAACTTAAATAGCCTGATTGATCAGATTTTCTTTCAAAATGATCTCAGCTGACATTCAATAGAGTACAATTACTTGTCTGAAATTGCAAGAAAGAAGAACAGTAATGACCACTGAAAAGAAAATAGATTGTATCTTTTCTATGTCATGCACAGCTTAACAAGTATTGATCACAAAAAATAACCTGAAGATACCTACAGCATTTGATGTTTGGCTTTAAAGGAAGAAAACCATAAAAATGGACTGTAGAAAAAAAATCAGTAGTATTTTTAACATTTTGTTACAGAAATGTGGCTCGAGAGGAGGCAGTAACAACGGGTAGCTGCAAAAGGAAAGAATGACAAGGATAGAAGGAAGGAAAGAATGATGAGGAAGGGAGGTTGGAGGAAAGTGAGGAAAGCATGATGAGGAAGAAAGAGAGGAAGGAAGGGAGGTAAGAATGACAAGGAATGGAGGAAGGAAGGAAGGAAGGAAGGAAGGAAGGAAGGAAGGAAGGAAGGAAGGAAAGGAGGATAGAATGATAACAAAGGGAGGGAGGGAGGAAGGAAGGAAGGAAGGAAAGGAGGAAAGAAAGACAAGGAAGGGAAGAAAGAATGAAGGGGGAGTGAGGAAAGAAGAAGGAAGGAAGAATAAGGAAGGACAAACTTAGAGGGAAAGATGGAAGAAAGAACAAGGAAGGAAGGAAGAAAAAGGAAGGACAAATATAGGGGTGAAAGAATGAGGGAAAAACAAGGGAGGACGAACATAGGGGGAAAGAAGGAAGAACAGAACACAGAGGGGAATAAGGAAGGACGGAACATAGGGGGAAAGAAGGAAGGACGGAACATAGAGAAGAAAGAAGGAAGGAGCATAGAAGGAATGAAGGAAGGAAGGGAAAAGGAAGGATGAACATAGGGGAAAGAAGAAAGGGAAAAGGTAGGGAAATGGTATGGAAAAAGAAGGAAATGTTCTTTGTTTCTTTCAGAAGCTAATTCTGTGTGTGTTTTTTAAGTAGACATAGTCATCCTCCTTGTGGTTTAAGGACAAAATGATTTATACAATAAAATCACATTTTTCAATACAACAGTGGGCCTGATTCAGACCTGATCCCTTCTGCGTGAATTAGCAGTGGCCAGCAAACAGGTAGACACCACCCACTATAGTGAAATCTCGCCACGAATTAATGTGCACAGTGTGGTAAACGATAAAGCCAAGTGAGAATGTGCGAAACCCATTTGGTAGATTCTCACCATCTAATTATTTTTCCACTGTGCGCAAGTTATCGCAAGCTAGGAGTAGCCAGGGATTTTCTCAGTAACTGCAATGAAAACAGCCATATCCATCCTGGAGATGACGTCACACACCCTCCCATAAAACGCTTAGGCACATCTGCATTTTCCTAGGCATGTCTAGTGTTTCCCTGCATTTTTCTTAGCAATCCCACTAATTGCCAGTTAACACCCCCAGAAAGCCTACTTCCTGTCAATCACCTTGCGAACAGCTAGCAAAGGAAAAAGTAGCAGGATTTCTTTGATAGTAGGCGTCATGCATGCATACTATAGACTGTACATATACACTGTCCATCGATAATTGCCCGCTGTGCAAATTAGCTCAGCAGCTATCAGGTCTGAATCGGGCCCAATATACTGTATATAAAGATGGAGTTCTTCACATTTGCATTATCAATCCAATTATTATTATTAGTAGTAGTATTATTTCATTTATATGGCACCACAAGGGTTCAGCAGCATTTAACAAAGAAGAACAAGATAACAGGGCCTTGCAGTACAAGACAGTGCAGTACAAGTACATAAATATAGCTTGCATCAGCAGTCATAACACTCAAATAAGCAGGGTGGCAGAAAACATATTATGATCAATTACTTCTTCTGACTTATCTTTGTCTTTAGTGTTATATGTGCAGCATTGTGCTTCTTTCTTTAATTGTAATGTTAAACAATAACCTCCTGTCTAGGGCATAAATAATTCAACACTAATCTGTAATGAATCAACTCTGTTTTGAAAATATACTAAAACAATTATCATAAATAGTGAAAGTATTAATTGGTTTAGCAAGATCTGGTATATATTTAGATTTCCTCTTACTGTACATAATATGAAATTCAAATTATAACTGAAACATACCCTCCAACTGTACCGAATTTGCCGGGACAGTATCATTTTTTAACGGTCTGTACCGGCAAATAAAGATAGTACCGAATGTACCGATTTATTTGTCTTTGCTCCCCCTGGCTCCTGTCAGTCACTGGTGCGTTTTCGAGAATTTATCCGGTCTCAGTCCTCCTCCTGGCTCCTGGGCTCAGCTCGGTGTCAGCTTGCTGCGCCACTCTGCCCTTCCCAAGAGTGCATTGCAGGCCGGTCCCGTGCATCAGAACGTCATGATATCACGCGCCAGCACCGGGGACCCGGCGCACTCAGTGCTGTTATCCCCTCTCCGCATGAGCAGTGAGCAACTTCTGGGCACAAAGCTGGTGACATAGAGACACATGGGCAGATATATTAAGCCTTAACAAGAGATAAATGCAAGGGGGATAAAAAGAGATAAACATCCAGCCAATCACCTGCTAACTGCCATGTTACAGGCTGTGCTTGAAAAAAGTCAGTAAGGATGTGATTGGCCGGACGTTTATCTCTCTTTATCACCGTTGCATTTATCTCTTGTTAAGGCTTAATACATCTGCCCCACAGTCTCTATTTGATGCCTGGGAACTGCTGATGCTGGGGAGAAGGCACCCCTTGGCCCCACATGTGCGCCGAGGGGGGACACAACAGCTAGCAACTGTGACTAGGGTCCTGTCCCACCCCCTGTCAAAGGCCTGCCACCAGCAGTGATGTGGCCCACACATCACAGCACCACATCAATCACCTGTTTATTTTATTTTAAATGCCCAGTACACATATGGAAAGGGGGATGGCCCCCAGGATCAACGCCAACCCGAAGCGTGGGGAACGCAGCGAGCCCACAAGGGGCGGCGGTACGCGTCCTCTGACATTTTCATACCCCCACTATCCACGTCGGCGTGGACTTGATTTTAGATAGGATGGCGAGCGCAGTGAGCCACTGAGCCTGAAGTGTGGCGAGCGGCTGCGGAATACGAGCCCGAAGCGTGGTGAGCGAAGTGATTCCCGCGCGGGGACACGCAATACATGTAAAGTAATCCGTGTCCGCTCACCACGATTCAGGCTCGGTGGCTCGCTGCGCTCGCCACACTATCTAAAATCAACTCCACACCGACGTGGATAGTGGGGGGTATGAAAAGGTCGGTGGATGCGTACCGCTGCGCTCGCCACGCTTTGGGTTGGCGTTGATAGTGGGGGTGGCATTCCCAATGGGGGTGCATTTAACGGTACTCTTTACCTAGCATGGCGCCCATCGTGGGCATCGCGGCCATTGCATGCACTAAAGTAATGGGTGTGACGCGACCGACGCGATGCCCGCGATTTCCCATAGGGATCAATGTTAAATTTTTCAATGGACGCGATTTTTCAGTTCAATGCCTCAATGCCTGCGATTTTGCCATAGGAAACAATGTTAAATGGGCCACAGAGCCCAAATAGGCACCCTTAGCAGTGAAATGTCCCCCACAATTGTTAACGACACCCCACGATTAACGCGAACTCCGAAGCGTGGCGAGCGCAGCGAGCCCACGAGGGGCGGCGGTACGCGTCCTCCGACCTTTTCATACCCCCACTATCCACGTCGGCGTGGAGTTGAGAATAGAATAGTGTGGCGAGCGCAGCGAGCCACCGAGCCCGAAGCGTGACGAGCGCAGCGAGCCCCGCGAGGGGACGCGGATACCTGTGAAGCCCGCGTTTACCTGTGAAGGTATCCGCGTGCGCTCGCCACGCTTCGGGTTCGGTGGCTCGCTGCGCTCGCCACACTATTCTATTCTCAACTCCACGCCGACGTGGATAGTGGGGGTATGAAAAGGTCGGAGGACGCGTACCGCTGCACTCGCCACGCTTCGGGTTCGCGTTGATCGTGGGGTGTCGTTAACAATTGTGGGGGACATTTCACTGCTCAGGGTGCCTATTTGGGCTCTGTGGCCCATTTAACATTGTTTCCTATGGCAAAATCGCGGGCATTGAGGCATTGAACTGAAAAATCGCGTCCATTGAAAAATTTAACATTGATCCCTATGGGAAATCGCGGGCATCGCGTCGGTCGCGTCGCACCCGTTACTGTAGTGCATGCGATGCCCGCGATTTTTTACACCCGATGACCGCGATGGACATCGTGGGCGCCTTGCTAGGTAAAGAGTACCCATTTAACATTAAAAGCACCCATCAGGCTGCTTGTACAATTACATACAGATAGTGGTAGATGCTCAAATTAGTTCGGTAAAACTTTTCAGGTGCATGCAAGGGAGGGGTTAATACTTAGTAAGTAACAAGACATTGGTTCCCCCGGCACACTGAATAGTTTTAGCAACCAATCTTGAACACTACATGATAATAGAATTCAGAGATATTGGTTACATATACCTGCGCAGGTGTATGATATGGCCCCAAGCCGCGTCAAGGCTTCTCTGTATATTGGGGGTCCCTAGCGCTATATCTAGGTGCAGGGTGTGGCACCCTAAAAACTATCATAAGCTAGGAGGCCCAGTGCGGCATGCCAGTGAGATACTAAGTGTTAATAATTAGTGATAGGAAGCCGAAGCTATACATAAAGAGAGAGATAAATGAAATGTAATTAAAATAAGAGAGAGAGAGTGTTAGTGAGGGAAAAGTGTTAATAGAATGTAAGGGCATGCCGCACTAAAGCCACCCAGCCCAACCAGTCCAAGGGCACCACACCCCACACCACTGTTACCCTAAATGGGTCTACAATTAGTCAGCAAGGAGCCACATGATAATGGCTCCTTACTTGGTATATCTGAACTAAGATCTACCTACCTTGGAGCAACCCCAGACTACTCCATGTGGCATATCAGGACCTGCATCTCCGCCTAACGCAAGCTCCTCTCTGCCTCTCACAACATACATACAGATAGTGGTAGATGCTCAAATTAGTTCAGTAAAACTTTTCAGGTGCATGCAAGGGAGGGGTTAATACCAGTACGTAACGAGACATTGGTTCCCCCGGCACACTGAATAGTTTTAGCAACCAATCTTGAACACTACATGATAATAGAATTCAGATATATTGGTTACATATACCTGTGCAGGTATATGATATACCCCCAAGACGCTTGTACAATTAAAAATCTGATCACTTCGCATGCCGCTATATTGCATACGATGCGATTGTATAAGATGTAATACAATTAAAATCGGGGGAGCCGTGCTAGGAAACAAGTACCTTAATTTAATACATTACATCATTCAATAAGATTACATCCTCAGTTCATCAAGCCCCTCAGTGATAAAACCAGCTCCAGGTGTGTCCGTTACACTCAGTTATTTGTCATGATCATTTAAATAGACACTCCCACTACTACCTTATTACCATCTTGTTACGTCACATTGTATATATCTCTAGTCCTTATTTGGACATCTGTGTGTTCTTTCTGGCAAATATAAACTAAAGTATTTTGGAAGTGCGTATTACTTCTGGCAAGAACTGATCAATCTCATGATCAGTTTTGAGCCTTGTGCAGACATTCTGGAAAGAATTGAACATTATGCAACATCTCATGTTGTTTTGCAATTTCAGAACATCTGTGCTTGATTATAGTTAACTAGGGAAGCTAGTTAAGGCTGGTTGTTGCATGATATGATGATGTGAACATACAATGTCTACAATTATATATCTCTGACACCATTTACCCACTTTCTTTCTAATATTTTGGCGTTATGATTCCTATTGACACCTTCCCATAAGCTTTTATTCTTGAATTCTGGAATGCTGCACTTTTTTTCTTCATACAGTACAAGGCATAAATGGAAAAAAACCTTCCCAGATATAAAAGGTTACATAAACTAAAAGTGTATGGAGTACAATTTATTTTCAATTGGTTTTGATAATGATACCATCCATTGGTGCTATTCATTTGTGCCAGGGCCATCTTAAGAGCATTGTAGGCCCTGGGCATTTGGGGTCCCTCAACACCCATTTATGGTAACAAATGTAGTAGAAAAAAAATCTTAACATGCCCCTCCTGTGGTCCCATTCCTTCTTTCCACTTGCTTCCATACAGTGAATGACTGTCAGCACTCTGATTGGTGGATAGCTCCAGACATTCACCAATCAGCATATGACAGCCATTCACTCTCTGGCTGCAGACGGGGAAGCAGGAAGAGAATGCTGAATGGTCGCTCTGTTTGTGTGTGATTCACAATCAGAGCAACTAGGCAGCTTTCTCTACTACCTCCCAAGAAGCTCAGGAGGCAGATGCCTCAATCTTCCCCAGGTTAAAGACCTCTATGATTGCAGGTCCCTTGGGCAGCTGCCCATCGAGCCCATTTCTGATGTTTCACTTGGCATTTCCGATATTATTGATGCAATTGTTTTGCCAAAACTCACTTTCATTGGTCAAACTATAGTAACAAGCAGCATTTTCATTCCTGGCCAGAAATCTTCATCAGCTTTACCTTAAATAGACCCACTTACGGAGGAATACATGATAGTTCTGTTGGTCTACTTGGATTCTTTCTAAAACCTTTATAGCAGGGGTCTTCAACCCATGGCCCGCGGGCCACAAGTGGCCCGCTGAGTTGTTTTGACTGGCCCGCCTGTAAATGCCTTTAAAAAAAAAACAACAACCCTGTAAGTGCCGTTTAAATAAGCCAAAACCTTCCATGCTCATCCCTTTACATAGGGGACACAGTGGAGGAGGACGTGCAGTGGCTGGGGTGGACGGGACATGCACATTGTGGATTTCCTGAAGCTGCACACACGTCCCGCCCACGCCCTTTCAAAAAAGACAGCCACCGCCGCGTGACAACCGGCTCCAGACCTCTGATGCTGCGCACCTGTCCCTGCCTGCCTCCTTCTCATTGAAGACAGCCGCCACCAGCAGGAGCAGCCCTCTAAAAGGGAAATACGGAGATTAAGGCAGGTTTCTTAAGGGGAGGGGGGAGGTGAGCTGCCTGCCTGCAATGCAGTGCTGACTGGGGGGGTTAGATGGCTGCAATGCGGTGCTGACTGGGGGGGGTGAGCTGGCTGCAATGCTGTGCTGACTTTCGGGGGGGGGGGGTAAGCTGGCTGCAATGTTGTTCTGAATATTGGGGGAGAGGAGCATCTGGCTGTGCTGTGCTGACTATGGGGGAGGGGGGCTGGCAGTGCTGAGCTGATTATCAATGGGGGGGCTGTGCAGAGATGCCTATGTTTGGGGGGGAGGGAGCTGTGCTGTCTATCTATGAAGTGCTGTGCTTTATGGGGGCTGTGCTGGCTATCTAGAATTACCCCTTTCTGACCAGTGACACTACTGGTGGCATTTTATGAGGGACACTACTGGTGGCATTTTATGAGGGACACTACTGGTGGCATTTTATAAGGGACACTACTGGTGGCATTTTATGAGAGGCACTGCTGCGGGCATCATATGTATAAGCAGGAGTATTGGGGGCATTATAGTGCAATGGGCATCATGGTGTGTGGCATATTGTGTAATGGGCATTACGGTGTGTGGCACAATGCGTAATGGGCATTACAGATAAACAGTGTATATTGATTTAAGTAGCCTGTCATTGCTTGGGCTTGATTTGTGAGGAGTTCTAGGTCACTGTGTGGGCCTTCATGTTTATATGTCACTGTGCGGCCTTTAGCCAGCCAACTTAAGCGTGGAAGGACAACAACCATTCCTGCGGTAACCAATATCTGGTCATGCAGGTTGCAAAAGTGAAATGTCAGGTAATGGTTTTCCTGCTAGTTCACACGCTTATAATTAGACCACGCCCCTTAGAATTAGGCCACCCCCCCTTTTGGGGAGCGCGCGCCTACGGCGCGCACAATTTCTTCAATATAATATTATGTATGGGGGAGCTGCATTTTTTTTCTTTTTGCACTGGGACCCTAATTGTCTAGAAATAGCCCTGCTGCTGATTATATATTGGGGGCAGGGTTTATGTGTATGGGCAGCTGTGCCAACTATGTACGCCGGGGCTGTGATGTCTATCTATGAAAGGCTGTGCTAAATACCACAGTAGAGATTAGTGGCCCTCGGGCTTCGTTTAATTTTTTAATGTGGCCCACACTGTCGGAAAGGTTGAAGACCCCTGCTTTATAGCAAGAAGTGGCACCAGTAGGCCTGTGTTACTCTAATCTACACACTCCATACTTGCCCAAATTAGTCAGCCCATAGTCTACTTTACTGCACGTCATATAAGCTTAATTCAACTGTTTTAGCATTTCCATCTCTCCACATACCAGTGGCATCTTTTTTTTTATATCCACTCAACTTGCAGAACTTTGGGAAAGTAATTTTCTTTAAAAAGAAATGTACTCCAGCTCCGCCATTTTCTCCTGTCTCTTCCACAATCTGACGCACTCTCACTCCATTTGAGTCTTTAAGGGAAATTTACTAAAGGAAATTTGTAAAAAATAGGTGTATTTGTATCCAGAAATACATTTATTTTTGACATTTACTATCCCGAAAATACGGCCATTCGTATTCGTATTGATAGCACATCAATATGACTATAAATTGCCGTATTTTCGGGATTCTAAATGTCAAAATAAGTGTATTTCTGGATACAAATACACCTATTTTTTTACAAATTTCCTTTAGTAAATTTCCCCCTTTATGTCTGAACTCTCCTCTACACGAGGGCCTGTCTATTCAATGTTAATCGAAACCACTGCTGCTCCTCCTAGCCACCATGAAAGGATTGGGAGCTGAACCTGGGGCCAACACCGGTGACTATTGCTGGGGTGAAGTGAGGGAGGACATAGCTAAAAGCTTTATCTCTACTCGACTTAAAGAAACATCTTACAAACTATACTAAAGATGGTATTATACCCCTGTGAGGCTCTCCAAAATGTTTCCCTTGTCTACTCCTGTATTTTGGCGTAATTGTGGCCATAGGGGGACACTCTTTCATATTTGGTGGACGTGTCCTTCTATTTCCCCTTTTTGTGCTAGGGTATCCCTTATCTTGAAATCTATCTCAGGTCTCCCACTCTCCCTAGACCCATAGTCGTTCCTTCTCACTCATCCTTTACCTCCATGATTGTCCCCATAAATGCAATATTGTCTGGGGTCCTTGGCTCCTACATATGACTCCCGTTTCCTCTTCTGTTACTTGTGACTGCTCTTAGTGCATTTCTGAAACTGGATTGGATATTTTCTGCTGTATCAGGCCGCAGGGCAGGCGACAGGGGGGGTCAAAGGGGACACTCGTACCGAGCCCGACCAGTTGAGGGGCCCCAAGACTTTGAGGGACTGAGGGTCTGAAAGCATGGCTGCCTAATCACTCGTCTGGCTACCTGTACTAATGAGTTTAGTGACATAACGCAACACACTAAACCACACAACACACAATGCTGTGCCCTCTCATCTCTGCCCTCCCGTATTATATTGCATTGTAAATATTAATGATCTATTTACTTCTAATAATAAAAAAAATACATTCAATTTGCAATGTAATAAGAATCTGCATTCAGTGTTGGGGGCCCCCCGAGATATCAGTGTTCCGGGCCCCAAGATTTTTGTTGCCAGCCCTGTCAGGCCGTCCCTGGGTCCCCACAGGATTTTTGAATCCCTGCAATCCATATTTATTTTATAGTGTATGTAAGGTACCATGCTATATTTGTACATGCTTTTGACCCTTTTCCCCCCTCTCTCTCTCTTCCTTGTTTCCCCCTTTTCCACCTCCCTTTTTCTCTTCCTTTCCATTTCCTATCTTCGCCCTCCCCCATGGTTTTCCTTTTTTGTTCAAACTTTATTATGGAAAAAAAGAGAATTGTCTTTTCCTTGTACTTAATGTGATCATACTTTGTATTCTTTCTCTCAGAAAATAAAGATTTTTTTTTTTAAATGTAATGTTCATCCTGTGAAGAAATGTTGCTTAATAATACACTACTTCCTTGTAAGCAAGCAGCAGAAGGGGTGACACTGATACACATTGGGCACTCAACCTCTTTTACTAACCATTGGCATAGTTCTAGGTGGGGTGCAATGTGTCACCAGGCATTTATGTGTGTGTGGCACCCCCACACCTATAATTCAGCCTCTTAAGGGGACAGATGGGTCTTTAAACATTCTTACATTGCATGGACCCAGACAGGCTCGGACTGGGCTGCCGGGGTACCGGGGAATTCCACGGTGGGCCCTATTGATTTATAACCACACCCACTTTTTAGGGAGGTCAGGACCTGATGTTATCTATTATAAGTATTAATGCCACCAGGTAGTTAATAGCGTTCTGCTAGTAGCAGAAGACTGACCCGGCGGCGGAGGCGGAAATCTGGAAGCAGAGGGAGCAGCAGAAAGGATTTGGCTCTGTTTCCACTGCGGGCAGTGAGCGGACGTCATGTGGCCCATGTCGCGGATGTCCACGACGTCATACGCTGGACCTTCCAGCTGCCCATAGTGTACATGGAGCAGGTTGCCACGTCACAAGCCGGATCAGCTTCTCGCCCACTCTACTGGATGCACTCCCCACCCCCTCACTATGGGATGCACACGCCCACCCTGATGGACTCGCTGCCTGTTCCGCTGCTAGATAAATTGGCTTTTTCTGCTGCTGGATTGCTGGGCTTGTGGCCCACTGCCAACAGCAAGGTACTTAATATATCTTTTTACTAATAATATGAGACATAGGGGGTCATTCTTATTCACTCCGCCCTGTGAGTCCCTGCCCCCGCCGTATTCACCTAAATTATACGACCGTATATAATCACAAGTAACACAATATAAAAATATAATAGGAAACGTTTAGAGGTGGATCAAAGCTTCATTAAAAAATTTATAAAAAACAAAAATGTGAATATTGGTGAAAAATGTCACCAGAACATCGATAGATTAATATAAGTCCTTTCAATATGGACAGGTCCCCTTTAACTTACTGAATTCTGCACATGTAATATACGGTTACAGAGTTGTGTGCCTGCGCTATTTGAATAGACCAGTGGTTCCCAAACTGTGTGCTTAGGCACCCTGAGGTGCCTCAGGACACTCGCAGGGGTGCTTTGGATGGTGGTTCAAGACCAATTCAAATTATTTATGGTCAATATGACAGGCAAAACCAGTGCTAGTAGCCGTCAGTCATAACATACTGTATGTGGACAAATAGAAGCAAATCCCATCTCACACCATAAGGATAATGTATGAATAAAATTGACAATTTCATATTCGTTTCTGAATTTTTCAATAAGAAACATTTGGTCAAGGGGTGCCTTGAAAAAAAATGTTGATGCTCTAGGGTGCCGTGATTTAAAAAAGTATGGGAACCCCTGGAATAGACCTTTTACAGGGTCATGGAGTATCGGGTTACTTCTCCAAAATGTATCGCTGCTGTTTGTTAGGTGACATGCAACTTCGTAGGCTGAAGCAAAGCTGGCAGAGCAGCAGAACTCACTCTACTGGGTGGGTCACTGTTCACAGCATACAGCTAACAGCAGCAGTGCAATCGGGAGATTGAGGATAAAGTGGAGTCCCACTTTTGCCAGATGCTGCTTTATATCAATTCCATGGCACGTCACCTAACCGACAGCAGTGCTGCAGCAGAGACACATTTTGGAGAGTTAACCCAATACTCCATGACCCTGTGAAAGGTCTATTCCAGTGGGGCCTACACATGGGGCAATTTAGGGGCAATTTCTAAGCGATCTCACTAGATCGCTTAGAAAATGCCCCTACATTGCTCAGTGTGTATGGGCAATAGTGATGTGCGGCCCTGGGCATCAGTATCGCCTGGTGGTTAATATCCTGCATGATGGATATTAATTGTTCAGGACCAGTGGTCTCACTGGAGAACACTGGCCTGGACATATCACTATGTGCTGAGCAATCTTGCTGAAGCATTCTGAGCGACCTAGCATCACTCAGAATGCTTCAGCACAAGGACTTAACTACCATAGGTGCAAGGGGTGCAGCTGCTATGGGGCCCAGAGCTGAAGGGGGGCCATCTTTACTCTCTAAGCAATGTGTTTTACATATATTTGTCACCATCAGTTGCTTAACAGGGGGCCCTTGCAAACTTTTGCTATGGGGCCTATGAATATCTAGTTATGCCCCTGCTTCAGCATCTCCCAATGTGTAGGCTCCTTAATAGTGCAGGTGCACAACTCTGTAGCCACACATTACAAGTGCTGAATTCAGTCCGTTAAAAGGGAAATTTCCATATTAACCCCTTCCCGACATATGACGTACATTTACGTCATATGTCGGTTGGGGGTGAATCAAGCCAGCTCACGGAGTGAGCTGGCTTGATAGAGAGCAGGTAATGGCTGTATATTACAGCCATGTCCCTGCTCTCACGGCCACGAGCGGCGAGTTCGCCGATCGCGGCCGTTTAACCCTTTAAGCACCGCGGGCAAAGCGCCCGCAGTGCTTAAATAGCTGATCGGAGGGGGGGGCGCCCCCCTCCGGCGCCGATCGGGGCCCCCCGCAGCGCGATCGGAGGGTGCCGATCGGTTGCCATGGTAGCCAGGGGTCTAATGTAGACCCCTGTGCTGTCCGTGTATTCATACCTATTACATCCTGCCTCAGGCAGGATGTAATAGGAAGTGCAAAAAATCACTACGTTCAGCCATAGAGCTCTATGGCTGAACCTAGTACAGGCGATCGCGCCCCCTAGTGGTCAAGTACACTAGGGGGCCTTGTAGTAAAAGTAAAAAAAAAAAAAAAAAAAAGTTTAAAAATAAAAAAAAAATAATAAAATATTAAAAGTTCAAATCACCCCCCTTTCCCCATTTCCCAAATAAAAATAAATAAATAATAAAAAAAATAAACATATTTGGTATCGCCGCGTTCCTAAAAGTCTGATCTATTAAAATATAACATTAGTTATCCCGCACGGTTAAAGGCGTAAACGGAAAATAATCCCCAACGCCAAAACTACGCTTTTTGGTCGCATCGCCTACCCAAAAAAAAATAGCTAAAAGAGATCAGAAAGTCGCCCATATCCCATAATGGTATTAATTAAAAAGTACACTTCAGCCCGCAAAAAATGAGCCCTCACCCAGGTCCGTAGGTGGAAAAATAAAAAAGTTATAAGCCGCAGAACATGGCGACGCGACGCAAATTCGAAAAACCGTAACATTTTCTATTTTTTTTTTTAGTGGTAAAATGTAACGAAAACTATATAAGTTTGGTATTACCGGAATCGTAACGACCCATAGAATAAAGATAACCCATCATTTTAAACGAACTATGAACTCCAAAAAAACCGTAACCAGCGCAAAATTGTGGAATTGGGTTTTTTTTTTTTTTACCCCACATTGAATTATTTCCTGATTCCCCAGAATATTATACGGTATAGTAAATGGTACCATTAGAAAGTACAACTTGTCCCGCAAAAAAAAAGCCCTCATGTGTCTATATAGCCGGAAAATTAAAAAAGTTACGCTTATTTGAACACAAGGAGGAAAAAAAAAAAAAATTACCTTAAAAGGCAATGTCGGGAAGGGGTTAAAAGGACTTAAAGGGACCTTTAATCACTAGCCACTTCTCTCTAGTCATGTGGCCACACCCCTTCAAGCAAATGACCGCACGCGTTGGTAGACCCCTGTGAGTGCATTTCCCTGGTGGGCCCATAATTTACTTTCAAGGCATAGGACATGATTTTGAGTCACACATGACAGTGATCACAGAAGAGTCTACTAGAGGTTGGTATTCTGCAAGTTTATACAAATTCAATACAGGTAAAATAAACAACATGAAAGTAATTTTGTTTGTGGAAATGACTAGACTAGAAGTACTGTACCAAAATGTGATCCTCGAGGTGCACCAACAGTCCAGGTTTTTAGTATATCCATTCTTGGTCACATGTGACTTTTTAGTATATCCATTCTTGGTCACATGTACCTTACTCAATTTGAAGTATATTCTTAGCTCAGAATAGATGGGATGCAGTTGAAATCCCGACGCCGAAATCCCGACCGCCGAAATCCCGACACTTTCTCCCTCCGTGGATCCACGCCCCCCCTTGTCAGGATTTCGGCCGGTTGGGATTCCGGCGTCAGGATTTTGAACGCCGGGATTCCGACCGCAGGGATTTCGTATGAATTCCGAACAGATGGCTAAATCATACATGGAATGTTGGTGCAACTTAAGGACCGCGTTTGGGGAATTAAACACAAATGCAAACACTTCAAAACATTCTGTGGGGAAAATGCTGTATCTTTTGCTTACATACAATATAAATAGGTTACAGGATAAAGTAGCAGCTATTAAAATAAATAAAGCCAGCTTTCATTGCTATCACAGCCATGGATATGTAATGCTGGGCCCTGCAGTTGTGTCTGTCACCAGGGAAAGAATACTTATGACAATATTGGTTCTAATATTCCAAATTTAGATAAAATGCCTTGGGTAGTGCTTATGTAAATACAAGTTACCTATTTAGGGTAATATATGTTCAGTGTCATCATATCCTTTGTTTTGGCTTCGGAGCTGCTCATTACATCTAATACATCACGATTTAATGGTTTCTCTTTTCCAGATTTCTGTCACTTTATGGAGCTACTGCACAGTGTCATTAAAATATTATACTCAAATGTCTAATGTGTACAATAAAAACATCCTGACTGAAAAGTGTAAAAATATATTAAAAGGAAGATCTTCAACATAACTAAAAATGTGTATTTCTCACAATGAAGGAACATAATTAGTCCATTAAATTCTTAGGGAGTTATAGTGTGCCTGTTTTATAATATTTAATTTACATACATGCAATATTATACAGTAGTTATACGAAATTCACCTAGCAACAACACACACACGCAAAATAGAAGGTTACAGTATAAATGGTAGACAATGTCTAGGTTGACAATCGCTAGGTCAATCACTAGTGGTCAACAGTGATCAGGGGCATAGGGAGGGTGGAGCTGGCGGAGCACGAGCTCCGGGTGCCGAAAGATCACCGGGCGCTGAAGCCGTGCACCGCCAGCTCCCCCTCCCTGCTCCCCGCTGTGCCCGCTGAGCTGCCCTGTCCACTGCTATTTTCAATTAAGTCTCCCACTGGACCGCTAGCCAATAGGTGTTTGCGGTCCAGCAGCCAATCAGAAGCAGCACTGGTGGCTGCTGGACTGTGAGCGCCTATTGGCTAGCATTCCAGCGGGAGACTTAATTGAAAATAGCGGCAGACAGGGAAGCTCAGCCAGGCACAGCATGGAGCGGAAGGTGGTGGTGAGCTGCAGTCCCCCTTGGCAATGAGCCATTTAGTCCCCCTTGGCAACAATCTATTTTAGTCTTACTTGGCAACGAGCAATTTTAGTCCCCCCTTGTCAATGACCTATTTCAGTCCCCCATGGCAATGAGCTGTTTCAGTCCCCCTTGACAACAAGCTATTTGATTCCCCCTTGGCAACAAGCTATTTCAGCCCCCCTTGGCAAGGAGCATGAAGCCCCTTGGCATCAAGCATGGAGTTCACTGGGTGGCTAATGCTCCATCAATGGGTTGGGATCATTTGGTCTACAGCATGATGGTCGACAGTCATTAGGTCGACATAAGAAAAGGTCGACATGGGTGTAGGTCGACATAAGAAAAGGTAAACATGGTTATAGGTTGAAAGGTCATTAGTTCGACAGGTTGTTAGTTCGACAATGTCTAGGTCGACAGTGAAAAGGTCAAAATGGGGTTTTTCACTGTTTTTTACCTGAATGTCGACACGGACACAGTTTAAAGTGCACCATATCCGCTCGCAATGCGTCGGCACGGTGCCTCGCTGCGCTCGGCACACTATTTTATTCTCCCACCACGCCCTAGTGGATGGTAGAGCATGAAATACCGACTGTAGGTACATGTTGGCTCAAAAAAACAGTGAAAAACCCCATGTCGACCTAGACACTGTCAAACTAATGACCTGTCGAACTAACGACCTGTCGAACTCAAGACCTGCCAACCTACAACCATGTCGACCTTTTCCTATGTTGACCTAGACCCATGTTGACCTTTTCCCATGTCGACCTAATGACTGTCTACCATAATGCTGTAGACCAAATGACCGCATCCCCCATCAATCTAACGTTGCAGTGATATACTGTAATGTGCCAATGGAACCCCACCATTCGCCGAACGGAGCGCGCTTAGAATACAGTATGAGACGCTGGTGTGTAATGAGACACTCATGCGTAATGAGACGCCTGTGAACATTGCTGCGAGCAAATGGGCTGTGTCGTTTAATGAGCCTATACTGTAGGCCAGGGGTCCTCAAACTATTTTGCTCTGGGACCCCATCAGACAATAAAAATAATTGCGGGACCCCAGCAAGTTACTGCAGAAGGTCATCACATCACATGTGTAGGCAGCAGACAGCACATACATGGCAGCATTGTTGAGGCACAAAATGATGGGAGGAGCCTGAAGTAACAGACAATTCAACAGATATTTCAGACTCGTTCAATCACTGACTGATATTAGAAAAGTCATTAGCCTGATGGTCAGCAACATGGAGTCGCGACCCCATGCTGAGAAGGTTGGGACCCACTTTGGGGTCAGGACCCACAGTTTGAGAACCGCTGCTGTAGGCAAATATTTACCTTCACGTTCACGTAGCCGATGCTGAATATTTTGAACATTGGGGCATTAAAGCAGTGTACAGTAGAACATTGGGACATTAGTGTAGTAAAAAAAAAAGAACAACCAGCGGAGGCGGGAGTCGACGAGTTCAATACTGTACATTACAGTGCTTTACCTCCAACAGCACTAATCACAATCGTCTGAGACTCTCATGCGACTAGGTTTTCTCCAACAGTGCTACGGATGCCACTGATTATACCAGCACTCTACAGACCGTACACATCACCGTGTTGCGTAGTGTAGTGGATAGCTGCGCAGCGCTACATGCTGGAAACCCGTGTTAGACTACGATGTTAAATTTATTTTCTTTTTTTTATTCGAATATGTTGGAAAGTGATATTTAATAAAACTAGACCATTAAATGTAACAGTTTTAACAAAACTAGACAAATAAAACAGTTAATATTTTCCAGGTCTCCTCACAGAATCATACTGTAAGTGAAGTAATTAGCTCCACCGGTGGATCATTTATAATGTGTCAGTCAGTAATGATTACACCTGTGCCCCAGCTAGGTGAGAACATGAACTGTTGGTACTGTACAGTAGCTCTCGTGAACTGGAGTTGGCTACCACTGCATTACTGTATCTTCCAGGGAGTAATGTGTATTCAGCTGAAGTCAACCGCCATCTCCCCTCCCTCAGGGGAGGAGGGGGGTCGACTTGACCTAAATACAGTACATTACTTTATCTCCAGAAGCGCTAATCCACAAAGGGACCGTCTCAGATGCTGCCGCGACTCGGGTTTTACCAATAGCGCTACGGATGCCATTGATTATACCAGCACTCTAATGATCCCACACATCACCGGTTGGCATAGTGTAATGGATAGCTGTGCAGCTCTACATGCTGGAAATCCGAGTTCCACTACGGTGTCAAATTTTTTCTTTTTTTTCTTTTATTCGAATATTTTGGAAAGTGATTTTTTAATAAAACTATACATACAGTACATATAATAACTTGTGTCCATAAAAACTTGTTGCTTCCATTCCTACTGTCTATTACACATTTTGCACATGGTGACCCAGATTAACTGCATTGCATTACTGTCTCTTCCAGGGAGTAATGTGTATTGCACTTGTAAAGAAAAAGGAAATAAATAATAAAATAGATCAACCTGTTCCACTTACCTAATAGGATCATACAGATTCCCGGGTAACGAAAATAAACACGTGACATCCCAGAAATGAAACGATTAGTCCAGCATCATGATAAATTCCTTCCGGGATCAACAATCAGGTTCAGCCCTGAGGAAAAAATACATGAAACACGCGTCGGCAGTGGCGCTGTGTGTGTCCTAAAAATGTAAATGATCTAATGTGATATGTGTGAATAGAATGTGTAAATACAATTGCAGTAGCGATATGAAAACTCCAATGGCAACTTATGCCTCAAAATATATAGCTTAAGAATCTGTACGGCTATCTCCTTGATATACGGCTATCTCCTTGTTTGGATAAGAGCAGGGATAGTAGCGGCTACACACGCCGCCTGCTTGAGCGGCCGCAATAACGGCTGTACGTGACATGTGCAAATAAAACCATACTAGCTCTCCATACATGGACAGTGTGTGTATGCCTGATTAAATGCAGGGACAATAACGGCTATACACGCCGCCTGCCCGTGCGACCGCAGTAACGGTCGCGTGTAACATATGTAAAATAAATCACACCAATCTCCGACACACAGATAGTGTGTATACTCGATCAGTGCAGAGACAGCAGCAATCTTACATGCTGCCTGCCCGTGCGGCCACTGTGACCCCTATGTGTGACATATGCAAACTAAAAAACTGTGATTCCTGTGTGTGACATATGCAAATCAAAAACATACAGACAGCGTATGTGTCTCGATAAGCACCATACTAGTTTCTCATACACAGACAGTGTGTGTGTGTCTGATCCAGGGCCGGTGCAAGCCCCCCGCCCGCCCCAGGCAAAGCTCCCCCGCCCGCCCCCAGGCAAAGCCCCCCCGCACTGCCCGCCACCCGCGATGCAGAACGGGGGTGGGGGGCTTGCAATAATACTGTGATGCGGCACGGGGGGAGGGTGCGATAGCACTGTGATGCGGCACGGGGGGGGAGGAGGTGCGGGCGATACTGCCGTTCTGAAATTCCCCAAGCAGCGTTGATTAACGGGTGGGATGGGGGTCGGGGAGGGGAGAGGGAGGATGACAGTCTTATCTGCTCCCCGCTCCCTGCTTTCTGGTACCTCTCTATGGTACCTTGGCGGCTCAGTACCGCCCTCCAGTGGCCGGTGCCCTAGGCAAATGCCTAGTCCTGCCTAGTGGTGGCGCCGGCCCTGGTCTGATCCAACACAGGTACAATAGCGGCTACACACGCTGCCTGCCTGTGTGACCACAGTATGGTCGTGTGTAATATATGTAAAACTAATTATGCCAATCTCTGATACACAGACAGTGTGTATGCTTGATCAGTGCAGGCAGTCATATATGCCGCATATGCAACGTAAAATAAATTACACCAATCTCTGACACAACAGACAGTGTGTATGCCTGATCAGTGCAAAGACAGCAGCAATCATATATGCCGCTTGCTTGTGCGGTTATTACGACGTCTGTGTATGACATATGCAAATTAGATCACCCCAATCTGTGACATACAGCATGTCTGTTTAATGCAGAGATAACAGCAGCTATATATGCCGCGTGGGTAACATATGTAAAACAAATTACACCAATCTCTGACATACAGACAGTGTGCACGTCTGATCAGTGCAAAGACAGCAGCAGTCTTATATGCTTCTTGTCCATGCAGCCACTGCGACGCCTGTATGTGACATATGCAAATCAAATCGCCATAATCAATGACACATAGCCTGTCTGATTAGCGCAGAGACAGCAGCAGCTATATACGCCGCATTCCTGAACGGCAGCAGTAGCAGCCATGTGTGATCTATGCAAATCCAACCACACCAATCTGACACACAAACAGTGTGTGTGTCCGATCAGTCACATATAAAACAAATCACACTAGTCCTTGATACACAGACAGTGTGTGCGCACCACAGATAGAGTCGCGCAGAGATAAGCCACTCGCAGGCACACGGAGAGCATGTAAGTCTGCTTATATTGGTGGCAACGGAGATCACACACGGGCTATCCGGACGACCACCCTGACAGCCAAAAAACTTTAGCAGCCATTCACCTATTTAGAAAACCACTGCAATAACGGCTATTTGTAAAAACGCCACCGAGGGGGATAAATAATAAAAGAAGTTATACCCATAATAAAACCTCGGATGACACGCAGTTTGGTACAATCTAAAAAGGGACAATAGACACGTGTTGCCATAAATATTGCATAGAACAATATCAATAACAATATCAATATCAACGAGACGGCCCAATAATAACAGGAGTTAATCTGTGAAATGAATCACCTAAGCTCTGCAAGTGCAAATTACTGTAAAATAAAAATAACGTTGCCCTACAAGTTAATATACCTAAACCTAAAATCAAACTGTGGCAAACAAAGAGACACATCTCAATGAAGAGATTTGTGAACTCCAAACAAGCTGTTTAAATTAAATTACTTTTTGCAACATTCTCTGCAACAAAAGAATACAGTACCAGCAGAGAATACAGCTTAAGATATAGAATAAACAGTAGTTTTGCACCACACTTAGGGGTGAATTTATGAAGCTTGGAGAAGTGTTATCTATCCCCATAAAGAACGTTATGAGCAAGGTGATAATGGTTCAGCCAATCAGCTCTTACCTGTCAATTTACATATTGTAGCTGATTGGCTGAACCATTATCACCTTGCTCATAACGTTCTTTATGGGGATAGATAACTCTTCTCCAAGCTTCATAAATTCACCCCTTAGGGCCTTATTTTGGTTCATTCTTTCTGACAAAATCCTTCTTAGATGGGCAAAACCATGTGCACTGCAGGTGGGGCAGGTGTTACTTGTGCAGAGAGAATTAGATTTGGGTGGGGTTTTACTTCAAAGTGAGATCTATATTGCAGTGTAAAAATAAAGCAGTCAGTATTTTCCCTGCACAGAAACAAAATAACTCACCCAAATCTAATTCTATCTGCACATGTTACATCTGCCCCCCCTGCAGTGCACATGGTTTTGTTCATCTAAGAATGATTTTGTCAGAAAGAATGAACCAAAATAAGGCCCTTAATGACCATCACAAGAATCAATATATAAATAAAAGGGACACACATAGCTTAAATTGAATATTTAATACTTATTTTATTGAATTGTTTTGGGAATATGTCACGTAAAGATTTTTCCCATTTTATTGAATAAGAAATAAAAGGTAAATTTTATTATTTCTTTCCTTTTTTTTACAAGTGCGCCAACAAAGAGACAATCTTTTTCCTTTTTTCTCTTTTTGCTTAGATGTACCATTGTCTCTGGTAGCACCCCCAAATACGGTAATAACACAATATTGTATGTAACTAACAATTGGGACTACTCTCTGGGTACAACGAGTATCAACCAGTGCAAAAGTATCCCATTTCCCTTTTTCCTTTATTCATCTTGAGTAATGTGTATTGAGCTGAAGTCAACCGTCGCCTCCCCTCCCCTCCCCAGGGGACAATCGTCGCAGACATTCATGCAACTCTCGTCTCAGACGCTCATGCGACTCTCGTCTCAGACGCTCATGTGACTCTCGTCTCAGATGCTCATGCAACTATCGTCTCAGACGCTCATGCAACTCTCGTCTCAGATGCACATGTGACTCATGTATGCCGTGGGAGATACTGTATTATTATTTTTATTATTATTATTATTATTATTACACTGGCTGTGAGCGGTCTGTCCGCTCCTTAGAGCGCTGCTGGAGCAACCTGGTCAGGAGAGATCCTGATAGACTGTAATGTAAGGATACAGTACAGAATAAAGTGTTAATAAAGTGGTGACTGCAGTACAAGTGTATAGTAACGCCAAGTGTACCCTTTAATTCCTGTGCTCACTCAATGTTTATTACAGTATACCTGGGTGCCCACCATGTGTATCGTACTGTACAGTATAACAATAATTGGGGTCCTGCATAATATCGGTGGGGCCCACCATGTGTATCGTATACTGTAATAATACTTGGGGTCCCGCATAATATCAGTGGGGTGTATCCTATAATAATACAGTACTTGGGGTCCCCATAATACCAGTGGGGCCCGCCATGTGCATCCTATAATAATACAGTACTTGGGGTCCCGCATAATATCAGTGGGGTGTATCCTATAATAATACAGTACTTGGGGTCCTGCATAATACCAGTGGGGCCCTCCATGTGCATCCTATAATAATACAGTACTTGGACTTCCGGTTCCGGCGGCTACATGTGCGGCGGCTAGGAGAGCCTGCTCCGCTATTACAGCCGTCCAAATTCTAAATTACAAGGCTTTAAGCCTCGAAAAACGGCACCAACTACCCCGCACAGCCTGCAGGAACGAAGCGGGCGCATGGATAAATATATGACGGACATGCCCAGCACCAAGAGCCGCGCGCAGAGGGAGAAAGTTAATAAGGACAAATCATCCAAGATGGCGCTGCCCACCGGAGCTAGCGTGTCCCGGCCACCTTCCCAGACACAGACCAGCTGCCTCCAAGATGAAGACTCCCGCAGGGAGGATATACAGGTACTGGAGACACTGCACCCACCCTCATTACACACCCCGCTTTCAGCAGCTGCTGAGCCAGATCCCACAGCCCCAGTCCTCTATGGGGACCTAATAGCAGCAGTGAGGGCAGCGGTGAGCCCCCTGCTAGATAAGCAAACAGCCACAATTAATAAACAGCTGGCGCAGCTTCAGCAGAGAGTGCTGCAAACAGAACATAAAATGGGAGAGACATTCGCAGAGGTCTGTGAAATTAAGAGTGTTACTGAAGATCACACCAAAACTATATTGCAATTACAGAACAAAGTGCAAGATCTGGAGAACAGGTCGAGGAGGAACAACTTACGCATAATTGGCCTCCCTGAAACTGTTAAGGGACAGGAATTATACGACTTCATAAGGATCACCCTCCCTAATATCTTAAACATCCAAGATAGATGCACAGACCTGGTAATAGAAAGAGCACATAGGCTGGGCCCCCTAAGACCACAAGAGGGAGCCAGGCCACGGGCTGTTATATTCAAGTCATTGAACTATTTACACAAAGAGTTATTCTGGGTGGCTTCGAGGAAGAATAAGGACATTAAATGGAATGGTCACAAAATACTTATATTCCAAGATTATTCGGCCGAGTTAACCAAGGCCAGAAAAGATTTCTCCCCTGTGTGCACGAAATTAATACAGGAAGGCCGGAAATTCGCACTCTTATACCCAGCGCGACTGCGCATCTTTGAAGGTTCCGAATATAAAGACTTCATGTCAGCACAGGATGCAGAGGCGTATATAAGAGAAGCCGCCATGCCCCAACACCCCCATCAGCATATGTCAGATTGCGACTGAAGCGGAGGAAGTAATCTATACCTACCTTATCTTTGTGTGTCATCTTCGCCCATATCACCAATGACCGAATAGGACGCATGGAACATGTTGTTTTTTCTTTTTTTTTCATTTTGCACTACTAAGCCCCAACATCCCATCCTTCACTGACAAGGAGGAGGAAGGAGAAAATGTTCTAATTGTCATCCATTAAAGTCTATGAAAGCGAATAGACATTGGAAACATGTAGGCACAACACCCCCAGAGACATAACGCAGAGACACAATGTGATCACCCGAAATCACACACCAAGCCGAAGTCACAAGGAAGGTGTCTCACGGTCACCACATCCTAAGGAGAACACTCCGAATCATGCTCACGCAGGCGTATTTCGCCCCACTTGACCCACAAGGAAGACAATCAGACGTGGGACTTGACCACACCAGCCCCTGCATACATGTTTCCAAAGAACACCTATACCAGAACTAATAAGATGATGAATGGCCGATACATGACACCCGAACTAGATTTCCACATGCCTCCTTTATATTAAAAACATGTGTTGTAAAGACGCTATATGGAAATTGTAGGCGAAATACATGCGGTGACACCAAATGTGACACTGCACCAAGTTCCTTAAAACTACTATAAATAAGTTAAAGTTGCCAAAGACCGTTTAACTAGTTTATACATATATATAGATACGAATTGGACGGCTGGCCTAAGGAGCCAGGCCTTTCCACTAGGATTTTGATCAATATGATCAATCACATTCAGTATTTACTACGGAAGTATTACCTACTACTGTTATCATTGTACCCCCTCCTTAAACCCACCCTCCCCTCTGACTTTCCCTGTTGTCTTGATCCAATGATTAAATATCTGAAACTATTATGTACCAGTTTATACGAAAAGAAAGAGAGAAAAATGTTGTCACGGTCAAAAACAGATAATAGCAAGCCACGAGTTGTCCATACCCACACCATTAATGTAACATGTCCCTTAAGCTAGGAAGTTGGAACATAGGGGGCATAAATTCACCCCAAAAAAGAAAAAAGGTATTGATGTACATTAACAAACTTCGATTAGATATTGCTTTATTACAGGAGACACATCTGACTGCGGCAGAGACCCTCAAACTTGGCACCATGGGATGGAAGGTGGCAGCAGCGGCTCCCTACAGCTCCAAAGCCAGAGGAGTAGCAATTCTGGTAAGAGCCAATTTACCTATAACGATATCCAGTGTGGTACCTGATCCTGAGGGCCGATATATATTGTGTCATATGCTCTATGAAACCCAGCCATTTATATGCATGTCAGTATATGCACCTAATACATATTCTAAACACTTCTTTTTAAAGTTAATATCAATATTAACACCGCACTTAGATACACCTATAATACTGGGAGGCGATCTCAATCTAATTACATCCCCCATACTCGACAGGCAAATTCAGAACACAAACCGCAAGAAACTCCCAAAATTCGGTATACAGGCACTTGCTACACAACTACAACTGGTAGACATATGGAGGGTCTTTAACCCCATTGAGAAGGATTACACTTGCCTAGCAGCATCCACTGGACAGTTGTCCAGGATTGATTATATTCTAACATCCACTACATTCCTTCCCAAAATAGAGGACACACACATAGAACCAATCACACTATCCGACCATGCGGTGATCTGGACAAAAATTAAACTGTCTAGAGAACAATCATCTTTTATCACATGGAGATGCCCCTCGACACTGGCCACTTCACCCCAACTCCAAAATAAAATCAAATCCACCTGGGAACAATACCATGAGAGCAATAAGGACACCTTAGATTCAAACCCACTTCTATATTGGGAAGCCGCGAAAGCCACAATGAGAGGTGAGATAATTTCATTCTCTACCTCCCAGAGGCGCAATACCACAAAAAAATATCTAGAGGCCCAACAACGTCTAACAGAATCCTTTCAAAAATTCAAAGCACACCCGACCCCATCACACAAAACACAATACACTCAGGCCCGACAGGAGTATGAGGCACTACTTGCAAAAATGGAGACATGGTATTCATTTAAGAAAGACTTCAGATTTAATAAATATGGAAATAAATCTGGGAAGTTATTATCAAACTTGCTACAGGGACAACGCACACCCTCCACTATACACCCGCTGAAAAAGCCAGATTGCACCACGACGAAATCTAACACAGAGATAGTCAAGGTCCTAAATGATTACTATGGCAACCTCTACTCCAAACCCATATCGGACACCTCACAAAGCTCTGCCTTCTGGGAAGACCTGGCATTACCCCAACTCCCAGACGCACTTAACGCATCTCTAGTTAAAGACATCACACTGCAGGAGGTGACGGAGGCCATTTCTAAGCTAAAACCAGGCAAGGCCCCCGGCCCAGACGGGTTCACGACCGAATATTACAAATTACTACAACACAAAATCACTCCCTGTCTAGTCACAACCTTCAATTATATCCTACAGAGCAAGAGTATCCCCCCAAGCTTTAACATGGCAAATATACGTGTACTCCCAAAAGCAGGAAGAGATTTGTCTGATCCAGCCTCCTACAGGCCAATATCATTACTCAACCTTGACTACAAATTAATGACAAAAATACTGGCAGAACGTCTAAAACCTATTGTTCCCCTACTTGTACACCATGACCAGACAGGTTTTGTCATGGGAAGGCAGCCAGTGGCAAATATTAGAAGAGTGCTGGCGGTGGTTGGTGACTCCCAGTGCGCCGTGTCGGAGGCAACTAGGGCAATCTTATCGTTGGATGCTGAGAAGGCCTTCGACATGGTGCACTGGGACCACCTATTCCATACGCTAGAGAGATTTGGCTTTCCAGCTCTGTTTATTACATGGCTAAAAACATTATATTCAGGTTCCTCTTCAAGGATACTCTGTAATGGAAGTATATCAGACCCATTTCCCATCTTACGTGGTACAAGACAAGGGTGTCCCATGTCCCCACTCCTTTTTGCACTATCCTTAGAGCCCCTGGCGGTTACACTGAGGGAGTCACCACTTTACCAGGGTATTCAAGTGAGAGAAATTGACTTAAGGGTGGCGTTATTCGCAGATGACATGCTGCTATTCTTTACACACCCAGAACATTCTATCCCAATAGCTATGGAACTGTTAGGCCAGTTTGGCAGCTTCTCAGGGTACAAAATCAATGTGAGTAAGTCGGAGCTACTGATGCTACGCGGTACCCCCCCCCACCTTCACGTCATCCACAAACCTACAGACAATCAAAATAAAACAACAAGAAATTAAATACCTAGGGATTCAGATACCAAACAAAACCAATCTTTTATACAAAGCTAACTTTACCCCAGCAATTGCAAAGGCTAAACAGACAATGGAATCATGGCATGACCTCCCTCTCTCACTTCTAGGCAGAGTGGAGATAATAAAGACGATCATCTTACCAAGACTGACGTATTTGTTACAACTACTCCCTACCAAACTTACTGCAGCTGACATCAGACTCCTTACACAGGCATGTACTAGGTTTGTCTGGAAATCAGGGAAACCGAGAATAGCATTGTCGAAACTCCAGATGCCAAAGACAGAGGGAGGCCTAGCACTACCAAACTTAGTACTATACTCCAAAGCTCTTCTCAATCGCTACGCCATTGACTGGCTACTAGAATCAGACAAATTTTCTATATACAAACTAGACTGCGCACTATTTTACCCCTTCTCGCCAGGGGCACTACTTCACACCCCCAAAGCACACATACCAAAACAAATCTATAACCACCTACTGTTTAAAGACACTATGATGCCTGGTGGGCGACGTGCAAAATCCTCAAAATATCCCCCCTAAGAACACAGTGGCTACCAATATGGGGAAACCCAACATTCTCCCCTGGAATGCAAAACCCAGCATTCAAACATGTATACCAAAAAGGCCTAAAACTGATATCCCAAGTATTCGACCCAGGTGGCAAAGTTCTCAGTTACAATGAAATAAAATCAAAATACAATTTAAATGCACCAAGCATATTCCCCATAATGCAATTACTACACTACATAGCATCTCTACCCACTGACATACCAAACCCACAAGCCACATCTAAACTACAAAACATCATAACCAAGTTCGAAAGCGGACGGTTCAAAGTAAAATCCATCTACTCCGAACTATTTAAACCCAAAATCCCTGCACTACAAGAACAGACCAGGACACAATGGCTCAGGGATATTCCTTTATTAACAGACAAAGACACAATATTTAAATACATTAATGAAACGCTGCATATATTAAGGTCCTCAATGTTACAGGAAACACACATGAAGATAATTCATAGAGCATATATATCTCCGGCACAGCGCAGCCACTTTGTTCCTGAGGAAACTGGATGTTGTCTGAAGTGTGGAATGGCCTCAGCAACGCTATTCCATAACCTATGGACCTGTGGAAAAATTAAGAAATTTTGGTATAAGGTAATAGATTATATCAATACCACACTGGATATCAAGGTGGCTCTACACCCCTTCCCCCTGTTGTTTGCCAACTTTGATGTTTGGGAGCTGAGATGCCAACAACTGAAAATGATACCGTTCTTAACTATAATGGTCACTGTGGCAAAAAAATTAATTATGAAGCACTGGCTACTCAGAAACCCCCCTCACTTAACTGAATTGATTCAAATGCTAACGCGAATATGTAACTATGACCAATATGATGTGAACATGTACACCTCAACTCCTGTGAAACTAATGGAAAGGTGGGGCCCGCTGGCGGACCCCACTGACGATGCCAATGTGGCATAGAGCTATTGAAGTTTGAAAGCTTAAGGTACAACTGACATCACCCCCCAGAAGTGAAGTATTGAAAGTATTAAAAATATGGATACCTCTAAATATGACTAGATAGTAAGAGACTCAGAAAGTACGAATGTGGATCAACTACTACCCCCCCCTGTTATCTTCCCCAAAACCTTTCCTTCCCTCTCTCAGACCCCTCCCCCCCCCCCTTTTACATTGTTATATAAGTGTTATAGCTGTTTCTCTAGTTTGTAAACTATGGCAGACTATATATCTACAGCAAAATTGACTAGAAGTTAGATGATGGATACTGTGAGTTAGAACTACGCCAATACGAAAATGACCCCCCCTTTCCTCTTGTCATATCTATTGTCTATTCATTTCAGTAACTGTATTATATCACCGCTGTATACCGAACTGTGCATTTTTCTGGATTATCACCCACAGCTGTAATACTGAAAATGCCAATAAAAATATTTGAAAAAAAAAAAAAATAATACAGTACTTGGGGTCCCATATAATACCGGTGGGGCCCGACATGTGTATCCTATAATAATACAGTACTTGGGGTCCCGCATAATACCGGTGGGGCCCACCAAAAATACTGTACTGTACTTACAATGGCGGTGGCACCTCTTCAGCAGCGTCATCCTGCTGATATCTGTAAAAATTAGAAATACAGTATACAGTAATCACATTTAATCACCCCATGTGAAAATGCACGCAAATACTGTACCACATGACAATGAGCATGTAAGGACATGTAATGATCCCATGGCCACAGGCATGTACTGTAATGACCACATTGAAAGCAAATGCTGTAGAAAATCCCTCATGCCAACTAGCATGTGGCAAAAGGCATGTAATGACCACATTGAAAACAAACACTGTAGGAAATCCCTCATGCCAACTAGCATGTAATCACCCCATGGCAACAGGCATGTAATGACCACATTGAAAACAAATGCTGTAGGAAATCCCTTGTGCCAACTAGCATGTATCCACCCCATGGCAACAGGCATGTACGGTACAGTAATGATCACATTGAAAAAACTGCTGTAGGAAATCCCTCTTGCCAACTAGCATGTAATCACCCCATAGCAACAGGCATTTACTGTACAGTAATCACCACATTAAAAAACAAATAGGAAATCCCCCATGCTGTACTGCTGTACAGTACTTACTTCCCCTTAGGGAGTCCAGCAGTTGGGGGTCCCGACAGACCAGGTCGCTCCAGCGGCGCAGCAGGGACCTCACAGTCCACACTCTCCTGAAACACTCCCTGATGGTAAGGCTTGCCCCCTGGTATGCCCCTACAACCTCTCGGTTGGAAGCCAGGGGCCTGTCCCGCCACGCCACCAGGATCAGGAGCTCTCCTCTCCTTAAGGACCTAGCTCTCCTCGGTGCACTACCACTAGCATACTGTTTAGTGTAGTGGAGAGGAGATAATAAAAATGGCGCCCATGTGCGTCCTGTGTGGAACAAGCGTCGCATTCTGAGCACCCACCAGTGAGTAGTGAAAACCAAAACATTGAAATGCATTAGTGTCCCTGCCATGCACAAACACACACACGGAAAGCTACAGTATTGTACTGTACTGTACATTATAAAGGAAAGCAGGATTTTTTTAGTGTATGAAATAGTATGGGGCAGATTTATTAAGCTTGGTGAAGTGATATCACCGTCTTTATCACCGTCCAATCAGCTCCTACAGTAACTGTGAAGTTACTGTACTGTACACAGTATGCTTGGTTTGAAAAAATGACCGGTACAGTATAGTAATGTACAGTACTGCCAGTGGCGGGCTGGGCCGGGGGGCAGGGTGCCATGTGCCCCCCCGGGCCACTTTATTAGTTATCGCTGCGGGCCGCCTAGTGATGATCTTCATTCATTGTCCACCGGCACCTTCTCCTGTCAGCGCAGCGGCACTGGCTGGCCACGGCTACAGTAGCATGGCCGCCGGCCCCCTGCAATGAGGACTCATCCAGTCCTCCTCCTGTCAGCAGCGCCCTGCAATGAGTATGCATCCAGTCCTCCTCCTGTCAGCGGCGCTGGCCGCCGGCTACAGGAACATGGCCGCCGCTCCCCTGCACGAGGTGACATCATGATGCCGACGTGCGCTTGATTTGTGAGGGAGGAATCAGGAAGAGCCGGTGAGCGGAGGATGGAGGTGGCAGACAGAGAGGTAGAAGCCACAGCAGCACCACAGACCCAGAGACGCTGCCAGACCTCAGGACAGGTGATAATAATCTATGGTGGTCACTTGGGTATTTGGCACTGCTTTTGCCTTAAGCATATCTGTTACAGTAAAAGCCAGGAGCCAGCCTTGTGTGTGCATTTCCAGCCCCAGTATCTGCGCTGTCACTATCTGTCTCTGCGTATGCCATCTTTCAGCCGTATGGGGTTTATCCACAACCATTCTGAAAAGATGGCTCTGATAAGTTGAAAATAGTTTAAGGAGCATATCCCTCTGAGAGGCTTGTGTGGGATGGGTGTCCCCAAGACAGAACTGCTGAAATGGGATTAAGTCAATGTTGCCAATTATTAATTTGCAAAAAAATGCAAAAACACTGGGCCTGATTCAGCTCCATGCCCATGGGTGCACCAGACATCCTTGCAATCACAGCCAGCGAATGTAACCGCAGATATGCACAGGTCACATCAAGACGCCGACGCTGCCCGACCATGCGCCTGATGTGTGAGGATTCAGGAAGAGCCGGTGAGCGGAGGACAGAGGTGGAGGACAGAGATGCGAAAGCAGCAGCAGCACAACAGACCCGGAGACACCGCCACACCTCAGGACAGGTGATAATAATCATCTATGGCGGTCAGTTGGATATTTGGCACTGCTTTTGCATGTCCCAAAACCCTTGTGGTTGATTACAAGTAAAATGTTGGGTGTCAGTGCTACCAGTGCCTAAACACAGCATTACATACTGATAATTAGAATTAGGCACTGGCAGCACTGAAGCCCAACATTTTGCTGAAAATCATTATCTAAATCAGGGGTGGCCAACCCGCGGCTCTCGAGCCGCATGCGGCTCTCCCCCTGATCATGTGCGGCTCCTGCTGCCACTGGAACGAAAGCCGCAGCGCTGCCCGGCGATGTGGCTATAACTGGAAGGCAGCACTATCAGAGCTGCGCCGTCGCTGTCCTTAGCTTGGGGTATAGCCAAGTAGCAGGGCAGCGCTACCCCTGCAGCTTCCGCTCCAGTTTTTCTCCCAGCTTCCACCTCTCCTGCAGGAGTAGCAGCCCGCCCCCCCCCCCCCCCCCCGTTAAACATGTGGTGCTGGCATGCTCCCCTGACATCGAGGATCGTCATTCATGGCGCAACAATAGTGTGCACAATATTTGAAATGTCTGCTGGAAGGGACACCAGGAGGGGAGCAGGCGAGTGCTCTGCTCCTCTCCCCATAGAAGCAGCTGCACCGCTCTCCATCTCTACCTGCAGCAGCAGGGAAGGCTGGGCTGGCCCTCATATAAAAATTTACAGTAAGTGGCACTTTTGGGGGCATTGATTAAGGGACACTACTAGTGGCAGTATGTGGGGGTATTAAGTATTGCATAATGTGTGACATGTGTAAGGGGCATTACGGGGTGCAGCATCATGTGTAAAGGGCATTATGATGTGCAGCATCATGTGTAATGGGTACTATGATGTGCGGCATTATGTGTAATGTATACTATGGTGTGCGGCATCATGTGTAATGGGTACTGTGGTGTGCGGCATCATGTGTAATGGGTATTATGGTATGCGGCATCATTTGTAATGGGTACTATGATGTGCGGCATCATGTGTAATGTATACTATGGTGTGCGGCATCATGTGTAATGGGTATTATGGTATGCGGCATCATGTGTAATGGGTACTATGGTGTGCGGTATCATGTGTAATGTATACTATGGTGTGCGGCATCATGTGTAATGGGTATTATGGTATGCGGCATCATGTGTAATGGGTACTGTGGTGTGCGGCATCATGTGTAATGGGTACTGTGGTGTGCGGCATCATGTGTAATTGGTACTATGGTGTGCGGCATACTTCCAAATAGACCACGCCCCTTTTTTATGCGCGCGCCTCCGGCTCTTTAGCTTGACTGCAGATCTTTTTTGGCTCTTTACCTCTGACCGGTTGGCCACCCCTGATCTAAATGAACAAATATAAAATATTTTCGCAGCCTGTGATGTCCTCCTGTTATTATAGAGGAGGAGAAGCCTGTGGTGTCCTCCTGATATTATGAATGGGGTGATGTTGATGTGTTTATAGAGGAGGAGCAGCCTGTGGTGGCCTGCTATTATTATTATTATTATTATTATTATACAGGGGCAGAAGGTTTTTTTTCCATCCTTCTACATAATGTTCAGCATTATGTGAACTTTTGAAGAAAAAAAAAAATCTTTTTTTGCCTTATTTATTTTTTATTATTATGCTATGTTAAAGTTATCATGATAAAGTATCTATGGTAGAACCAACTCCTGACCTAATCTTTTTTTTTTTGTTAATACATATTTTTTAAACGAAAAACCTCCATTTAACAATGCACTCTTACTTGTGGGCCAGTGCTCTGGACTTGCCCCCCAGGCTAAAAGTTGCCAGCCAGCCCCTGAGTACCGCGTGCCGTGGTCTGCCATGGTGGGCTGGCGGTACAATCGCAATAGGAAGGATGAATGAGCGGTGCTACATCTGTAGGTAAGTGGCACGTATGTGTCAAATGTGTAATGGGCATTACAGTTTTTAATATAGTATGTAATGGGCATTACAGTTTGTTATATAGTATGAAAGTGGCATTGTGTGTGACCTTATGTGTAATTGACATTATGGCATGTGGCTTTATGTGTAATGGGTATTACAAAGTTCACAAAAATGTGCAAATGTGCATTATGGTGTGTGGTATAATGTAAGGCCGTGCCCCCTTTTCGCAGGGCAAGAGCCCACCTACTACAAATCAGGGGGGGGGGGGGCATGAAACATGCCCTTGCTCCGGGCACCTAGCTACACCACTGACAGTGATTAGGTCGACACTTTGAAATGGCCAACATACCCAAGGTACAAAATGTCAACATGGACACCATATAAGTGTACCGCTGCACTCTTCATCGGGCACAATATAATATTCCTACTTGTGTATGAAAAAACGGATTCGGTATGAAATCCTGACGGTCAAAATCCTGACAGGGTCAAAATCCCGATATGGACAAAATCCCGACATGGACAAAATCCCGACATTTAAAATCTAGACAGGGTCAAAATCCCGACATTTAAAATCCCGACAGGGTCAAAATCCCGACATATAGCATGTACAGGTGAAACAGTCTACATGCCTTTCGGTCGACAGGTGCGAGGTCGACATGGTTTTTTCACAGTTTTTTTACCCGAATGTCGACACAGTCGACATGGACACAGTTGCAAGTGAACCGCAGCCCCTCGCATCGCTCGCTTCACTCGCGGTGCTTCGGGTACGGTGCCTCGCTACGCTCGGCACACTGTGAAAAAACACATGTCGACCTCGCACCTGTCGACCGAAAGGCATGTAGACTGTTTCACTTGTACATTCTATATGTCGGGATTTTAAATGTCGGGATTTTGTCCATGTCAGAATTTTGTCCATGTCTGTATTTTGACCCATTCGGGATTTTGACCCTGTCGGGATTTTGACTGCATCCCGAAAAAAGAGCTTTAAAAAGAAAAAGGAACTCATGTTTACTTTTTATGTCGACCATAAGCTTGAGTCGACCTTTTGTCAAGGTCAAACTTGGGTATTTCTACCATTCAAGGTGTCGATCTAGTCACTGTTGACCATTACTGGTCAACCTAGTGACTGTCGACCTAGACATTTTCTACCCAGTGACCGCGTACCAAATAGAATACATGGCTTTTTGTTTCGGAGAAAGCTCAAATGCAAAATGTATGCTAGAGAAAATAAAAGTCCATGTATTTAATTTTTATGAAAAGTGGTATTTAGAATCAGAATGCTGTCTAAATAATTATCAAATGATAATTCTTACGACATTAATTTGCACATCCTATTTGTAAAATGAACATCACAACACTATGTCCTTGTCCCATTTGTTACTTCACATTGGCAACCTTTATGCATGCAATTTATTGTATTAAATAATCCTTTGTCTTCTCTTGTGCTTGCCGGCAAGATGTAATATGTGTATTGCATTATACATGCAAAAGACTATTATACTCTGACACATGGGGTTATTATCAGTGAATGATGGTTAAAATGCTTTTTCATTTCTGTTCTAATGTTCCCTAGATACGTACATCATGGGCCTTTTCTTACCAGTGAAAACAACTGTGTTTGTATTTAACAATATGCATTGAGAAAAAACTCAATTTGAAATAATGAACATTTTTGCTTTATTCCCAGTGGTTTTACATTACTCACATATAGGGGATTATTCTAATTTCTTCACCCCCCTCGTGCATCCGCACAGGGTCCAATGTTTTGCGTCTGTGCAGACGCATTTCTGCACATGTGCAGATGCAGGGTGCACGCTCGCAGGCAAACTACATGGTCACTGTCCCGCTTGCACCTAGCAGTGAGGGCACTGGGCGTTCCAATGCAAATTGCACACTGATGCAGGTGCGGGGGGCGGCCAGCTGATGTCAGCAGATGTCAGCTGCCCGCCTACTTACCGCACAGGGCGCTCGCAGATCAGAGACACCATAGAAGTGTCTCTGATCTGCGAGCGCTGGAGAAATCATTCTCCATCGAACCCAAGGCTGCAAATGGATTATTATGCAAATCCTCTATTCGCAGCCGTGCGGGGGATCGCGGGTATGAGGGGGGCGGCAAACATAATATATACACAATATAATTTTGGGTATTCCCCTTAATAAATATATTCCGGTACTTGTGTAGTTTCACGGCACCGCCGCGCGTACAGTCTGTGTCTGAAACTTGGCAGCCTGTCAGAAGCTCTGTGTTTACTGTGCGCGTGCTGCTCTAGCTGTTCTCAGCGCAGCGCGTGGCTGCTTTCCTTATGTAAGCTACATAACGTAGCTTACATAAGGAAAGCAGCCATAGCGCTGGGCAGCAGCAGTGCACCCAGCGCTGACAGGTCACTGTGGTACTTGTAGTTCCACAGTGAAATAGGCAGTCCTGCGCACCGCTGACAACCCAGCAATTTAGATGCTAAAGAATCTAAATCCAGACTCCCTGAACTGGACACCACGGCAATTTAGAAGTCTAGATTTAGATGTCTAAATCCAGACTCCCTGCAAACCACTAAGATGGGGGCATCTAAATTTAGATGCTAAAGCCTCTAAATATAGTAGGGTCTAGGGGTACACTATTAAACCTGTTCACAATGACACTAGTCGACGTAACAGCTGTCGACCTTGTTAATTCCACTATCCACGCCAACCCGAAGCGTGGAGAGCGCAGCGAGCCCGCGAGGGGCGGCGGTACGTGACCTACGACCTTTTCATACACTCAGATTCTGCACGGTCTTACAGTGTATGCACAGTCTGACCGCGTATGCACGGCCTTACCGCGTCAGAACGGACGGGAACCTGCCAGTACGCACCGATGAGGTGTATTTACGCACAAATCACCACCACTCTTATCTGAATTCCCAAATGGATCACATGACACACTTAGGCAATTAGCAAACCTCATTGAAAAGGGATTGTTTATCCTGGTCATCTATTATTTATCTAATTGATCATTAAACACTTCCAACCACTTTACATTAACCCTACCATTCCCTATGCAATAAAAACAGCTATCTACTGTATATACCTTTTGCACCTGACATAACTAAACATCAATATTTTTACTGATTTCCTTATATTTATACTTATACTGTAAAATACTAAAATAACACACAGACAACTTCGTACTTAAACGGTAACATTTATTTACATAAAATATAAAAAAACAAAAAAAATTAGTCAAGCAGGAGGTCGCACAGGTCCTGCACATGGCCAGCCATCCTCATCAGGTCCTGCCGAAGCCTCATTAGGGCCCCTCTCACACCCTGGCCTTCTTCCGGGTCATCTGTGGGCATGTGAAAGGGGGTTCAACATTAATTATGCTACTCAGGTACACCTTGTACAGTCAATCCTAAGTACCTACACCATGAGAAATCATACATACAAACAATTACTTAGCCAATCCTGTATCTAAAGGCAGAAAATATATGATGATGCTGCCACACACACACACACACACACACACACACACTTGTGTGACTCATACATTTAACAATGTATCTATCAAAATCACAACAACACTTGAGGATCACTCACACTTCTCCTGGCAAAACATTCCCCAATCTACTAGAAAGCTACACCCACTACAACATGCCACATTTAGCCATACATATATACCTGCATGTTACTGCTTAATAGCTAAACTGCATGATAGATAGATAGATAGATAGATAGATAGATAGATAGATAGATAGATAGATAGATAGATAGATAGATAGATAGATAACACATTAAAAGGCTACGCTAGTCCCTCTACCCTATTACTTCATGATTCCTTGTCACATTGCCAGACAGGTCAAAGTGCAGCACTAATCCGCTTCCATACACCAAACAATTTCTAAGTTCAATCCATCCTACATAAGTGTGTAAAACAGGCAGTCAATCAGCTAATACCTGCCATGTCACAGACTGTATATGAAAAATGACAGGTAGGAGGTGATTGGCTGCCTGTATATTACTCTCCATTTGATAACTTTTGAAGCTTAGAGAATCGGCCCCACTGACAATTATGTGTATTTCGCGAAAATACTTACAGCGTTGTAGACGCCGCCTCAGAGCCTGCAGCCGCTCTGGCTCCCGCCTCCGCAGGTTGGACCATCGCCTCTCCAATTGGGCGATGGTCCTTCGCACATTGGTGCGGGCGAATATGCGGCGCCGGGCCGCAACGTATGCCCGCCGCTTGTCCCGGTTGCTGATAAATGGGCCTGCCTGCCCCAGCCTCCTCTCCATGACTGCCACCAGCGACAGCAGCTCCGCAGTGCTGAATGCCGCTGCTCGCTGATAAGAAGCCATTTTAGGAATGGCGCATGGAAAATATTCATGTCCTGTGATTGGTTGTTAACTTTACTGGTGGGTGCAGATGTTTCCCATATTCAGCAGCAGGGAGAGTCGGCATCAGAGCGGGTGCGTAGGACCGAGGAGGTCATGCAGGGTTTGGTCAGCAGCCAGCAGACTATCGCTGGGAGCCTGCAGGCTATGGCTGCCACCCAGCAATCCATTGCTGCTAGCCTGCAGGTGCTGGCTGATCAAGCCCTGCGGCAAAATGACCTCCTCCTCCACCATAATGAGCTTATGGTGGAGCTAGTTGCCAGCAATAGGGTCCTATTGTCATCTGTTTCTGGTGCATTCCCACCATCAGCACTCCCTGCTGCCAGAGGGGGAACAGCATCCCCCCCCCTCACCAGCATCTGCTCCACCTGGCCCATCATCAGAACGTGGCCGTGGCCGAAGAGCTGCTGCACGTGGCAAGGAGCCTGCCAGGAGCAAACGTGCCCGCAGATGAACTTGTGTCCGCATTAATCTCCACCCTTATGTCTTCCCAAATCTTTCATTGAGCTGTGTGTGTCAGCTTCCTGTGTCCAAATCCGTGCCGAGGGTACCCACATTTGCCCTCGTTTCGAATGTCATGTTTGGTTCCCCTGTTGGCCTCTTTCGGCTAGCATTACTGTCTGCTGTACTTGAAGTGTTGGTGCTATACTTTTGTTGTGAAGCCACCTGATGTGTTCCTAATGATTCTGCTGTGGCTATGTATGCCAAAAAATCATGTCTTCATTATATATTATTTAATTTTATTCCTGGCATGGTACATTTTAATTTGTTACGGTTTCCATTTTATTTTATAAATTCTGGTAATAAATGTATTTTCTCCCCCCCCCCCCCAAATGTGTAGTTTAATTGATACATGTAGAAGTGATATGTGTATTTGTATTATTAATATTAAGTTGTGTCCATTATTTGCAATGTAAAAGTGTGTGAAAAGTGCAGCATATATGTGTGTGTTTAGTAATGGTCCATTTAAGCTGCAATGGTTCCAATTGAAGCAGTGTCAAGCGTGTAATTAACGAGTAATGAGTAAAGGAGTGGATTGTATTGTGTTCAGCTGACATTGCTTGTAGTGATTAGGCGTTCCGATTGCCCAGCGCATGAACGAGTGGTGTCCGCAAAGCAATACTTGCTTATGGACACCGCATATTTCTTGCCGTTTTGTTCGCATGCATTCGGTGTGCTGTCCGAATGCACACCTACCAGAATGAGTGCACTCCCTCATGTCCGCCCATGTTTCCGCCCAGTTTAGCCCACTTTGAAAGTACGCCCCTGTGTAGTTCCGAATGACGCCCATAATACGCCCATATTTCCAGAGTGATTGCGGTGCACATTTCTGTACGGTATTATTGAGTACAAGTACGGAGACCATGCGTGGCACATGCACATAGCGTTCCCCACGCATGCGCAGTCCGCTAAAAAACGCCATCCGAAAGTACTCGGAAATATACGCACCAACCAGAATAAGGGCCTTGATCCCTTTATGGTGGAGGGTATCCAGGCAAGGAGATACGGGTGATGATTGAGGAGAGTGTCAGTCCAGTTTAGAACACCTTTTGCGTTTCGCTGCTATCTGCAGCTTTTTCAAAGGTTATTTTTTAATTGTACTGTACGGGTTTAAATACCCTGTTAAATGGCTGAAGATCACACACCTGACCACTTTGATTAAAAACTAATTAGCTAACGTATCGATCCAAATCATAAATAAAACATATCATTACATAGAAAGGAGACAGACTTATTTAATACCTGTAGAATTAAAAATAATTGGCTGGTTCAGCCTGGTGCTGGTTATAGGAAAAAAAGGTGGACCCAGTACCATCTTGTTTTACCCAATTTTCCTATAACAGCCTGGCTGAGATTTTTTGGAGCTAGTTACAGAAACTGGGGAGGGACCATACACATTTTTGAGTTTCACTAACATTTACTCTCTGTTTAATATTACAAAGACTGCACAGATCAGTATGGTAACAGTATGATCTGTGCAGTACTTTTAATCTGACACAGACTGATGGTGGATTTATAGTTCTCTTTGAAGTTTATCTTTAAAGGTGATAATCTAATATAGGAAACCTGGCAATACTAACTGTACAAACATATTTGTAATTGCCACTTTAAGTATTTGTGTATTTACAATATACAAAACAAACAACATTTACAGTAGGTGCTATGTGTCCTAAATGGTTATTAAGACAAGTTATTTAAATGCTTTGGATTTAACTAATGTGTCTAATTGACAATTTTTGTTTTTCCAGCTCCCATAAATTACATATACACACATAAGCTGCAAAAAGTGAGAAAACGGAGAGTGATAAACAACCAGGTGGTCTGAAAAACTTGAACTGTTGGTAGATCTTGAGGACTGGTTTGGCCAGCCCCAGTATAGATTATAGGGGAGAAAGTCTAAATAAATCCTTTCTGTATGAAACATAACCTTGTATTTTGCTTGTGATGAATCCCATTAGTCTTCACAAGCATAACAATGTTAAATAATGCTGTATGCTTTTTATATATAGGGGCTGTGCAGAAAGAAAGACATCATAATACAAAACAATTTTGAACTCACATAATTTGTAGATTACAAAATACCGTAAAAAGCATTCTTGCAAGAATATATATGCAATAGCAGGTGTTCACTGACTGAGCAATGCAAATATCGATTCCAAACCCTATGCGTTTTGTCTAAGCAGACTTCATCAGGGGTTTTATCTAGGTCAGGGCTGGGCAACACCAGCCCTCCAGATGTTGATGAACTACACATCCCAGCATGCCTTGCATCAGTTTCAGCATGGCCACATAGCAAAACTAATGCAAAGCATCCTGGGATGTGTAGTTCATTAACATCTGGAGGGCCGGTGTTGCCCAGCCCTGATCTAGGTAGTGAATAAAGATGCAATAAAATTTTATGGATTTTCCGAAATGTTTTAATTTTCACAAGATATTGAATGGAGGATGAATATCATGAGGTATGGATACATACCGACTCAAGATCTGTAATGGTCATACATTATAACATGATTGACTCAAAAATGCTGAAGATCAATATATATATATTATATATTTCTACATTTATCTCTCCTAACTCTTGTAATCTGAGTGATTTCCTCACATATAAGACTATAATCTACCACTGCTACTTTAATGCTTTGGACACTGCCAAACAACCATACTTACAATCTCTCATCTCTTTTCATGCCACCCCTTTCACTCCAGAAATGCAGAGACCAACCCAGGAATTAAATTTCAGGTACATTCCCGGGTTGGGACCCATTCACACATGCTTTTGAAGCAGGGACAACCCGGGTCGGCACCTGTCACACTGAACCCGGGATGACCCTGCATTTTTATGAGAATATCATTGAATATGGCCTTTTTTAGGATCACAAAGATGAAGTAATTAGGGGAAGTGGTAAAGGGAGAGAGGGAGGGCCTTTGAAGACATTGCAGGCTTTCAGGGTTGACATACAGTAGCACTGCTGGGGTCTTTTGTGCCACAGAGCTTGCACAGTGGCTTCCTGTTTGCTGTGTGATTGAAAATGCAGACATTCTTGGCTTCCAGGGGGTTAAAATGCACTTCTGGGGTTTGTGGTGCCACAGAACATACACAGTGTGTCCCTGTACACTGTATGCTGTCTCTGGGCGTGTCTGTGAGCGTCCACCACAACAGGAAGTTGCCCTGCTAGCAAATCAGCATTAGCAGAGGCAACACAGGAAGGAGGGACATGTCCCTGCACCTTTCACACCAGCCTGTAAGGTCAAGAGAGGAGAGGGTGAGTCTGCACACTACTCATTAATTTCCTATATTTCGGAAATATGGATCCACCTTATTCACCTAGGTTGGTGGGAGTGCTATCTTTGGACAACCTAGGTATAGATCAGGAAACTGAGGAAGAGGGAAAAAGGTGTTGCAGAGGTAGATGCACACCAGGTGGTACAGAAACTGTACCCAAAAAGATTTTTATATGTACAGTATAAATAATTTTTTTTAAAAATGTCCCTTGCATTTTTTTTTATTGTTTGAAACTCGGGGTCATAAAGCATTTTTTAGACACGGTGAAATGAAGAGGTTAAAAGTACAAACAATCACTAACAACATACATGGTGTATAGGGGGATTGACTTTTACGAGGTAATCTCTGGTTTTTACATATATATCTGGGGCTATATTGATGTTATGTAACTCTGTCAATTTTGGCACAGAGCCCAGGTTTACACTCGATGGGGGTATAGGCTAATGTGCTATTATTTTGTAGCTATAATTTATTATATGATTTATAGCCTTTATTTGTCCTTCGGGCTGAGAGATTCCCTGTTTCTAGATATTCACATGGCACAATTAGTATTTTGAAATTGCACCTGCTGTTATAATGTGTAGTATTCAGATACTGTGTATCCCTTATAATAAGGCTCCCTGGTGATAATTTTTTGCCATGAAAAAGCCTGTTTTAGACAGGAGAAACATGTGTCGGACTCTGTGGAGCCCTTACTGATGCCGTACCTTAATTGAAATGTGTAATAGTAATACAATGTATACAGTTTCCTGATATACACCAGCCTGTAACCCTGCAAGGACCCGGGAGCTACCTAGCAGGGTTGAATTGCCGGCAATTTTATCCGGGAATTTGTCCCTGAAACCTGGAACACCAGCTCTAGTCTCATGTTGTTCCCGGACCCAACCCGGGAATTTAGGCTGGTGTGAAAGGGGTATAAGTGTATCCTCCCCAACGAGCTACCATCAGTGCCCAAGAACTTGCCTCGGACAAGATTGAAAAAATCAGAGATGAAATGGTATGCTCTTCTGCAGCCTCTGACCTACTTAGTTACCCACCTGCACCCTCTGGTACTTTCTCTTCATTTGAGCCCACACATGAAAAGGAAGTATCCACACTCTTCTTATCTGCCTACTCCACTACCTCTCCTCTTGATCCTATACCTGCACAAGTCATTAAAACTATCTCCTGTGCTTATCCCAACCTTAACTAAAATCTGCAATCTCTCTCTTGCTACTGGTACTTTTCCTTCTCTGTTCAAACATGCAGTGATTACTCCCATTCTGAAAAACAAAAAACAATTCTTACCCCAACTCTCTAACTACTGTCCTGTCTCTCAGCTCCCTTGCCTCTCCAAGCTACTCGAGAGACTTGTCTACTCTCACCTCAGACACATTCTTAACTCTTACACCCTATTAGACCTACTTCAGTCAGGCTTTCATTCCCAACACTCCACTGAGACAGCACTGACTAAAGTGGTTAATAATCTGGTCTTTTGGGAATAGTTGATATGGGACACTAGGGATAAGTGCTGTGACGCACTTCCAGGGGTGCATGTCTATGATGCCTCCTTCCGCCCAGGGGGGAATCATTGACGGGGCACTGGGCATACATGCTCTGACGCACTTCCAGGTACACGCTGTCACGTGCAGCTCCTGTCCCCCCGCTCCATTATTGCAGTCCCTCTAGTATTGTGTCCACATGGTGAATAGTGTGGCCTGCGGTACCTGTTGATTATATATGTTATATGTTAGTCTGTCTAAATGTTGTATTTATTAGTTTTGTAAAATCATAGTCCGACTGGCCACTTCCAGTTCCGGACAGACAGTAACACATGAGACTGAGTTGAGATTTTAAATGGTATATTCAAATAAAGGGCATAGGCATACAAAAGTGCATAGGTAGACCAACATTTAGGGCCCTTTTGACCCCTTTGTCAAGATGCAAAAACCATATAAAATAGAATGCAAGACTCCTATTTTAAACAAAGGTTGAAGAGGATTGTGATGCCCCTCCACCCTTGTGCTGGAAGCAATTACTGCTACTTCCAGTCTAGCCACTTCTCTTACAGAGGGCCAGATGTACTAAGCTTAAATAAGTGATAAAATGGAGAGTGATAAACCACCAGCCAATCAGCTACTAACTGTCATGTCACAGGCTGTCTGTGCTTACTGCATCTCGACCTGAGCCCTCTGCAGCCATGGCAACACAGCTGTTGGGGAATGTGATATGAGTAAACAAACACCACATAAATAATAGTTTAAACAGCAGCATATCGCTACACAGAAAAGGTAATAAAAACTAAGTATATATAGTCCGCTGTAGAAAAAAACTTATTGACTTAATATGCTTCTTAGTGCAAAATCTGAAGTTATATAGGAGCATATAACGTCACCAGAACCAAATGTATGGATCTTGGGAAGAGAACATACTGTAGTACTAAAGACCACAAAGTATATTGTCCACTACTAGTACATGTTTATTTTGAATGGCTCATAGAGTAATAAAACAAACATTAAATCACAATCATGTCATTCTCTTATTAAGACTCGGCGTGTAACAATTTTCTCTCTCTGTCGCACCTCTTAGGCTGATCAGAATATGATCAATTAACTGATTGATCCTGTGGTTTTCTTGGGCAAAGTCCAGTGGCGTAACTTCCTAATTTTCAACACACCCCCCCGCCGCAAATTTTTCAGCACCCCACTCCCCTCGGCGCCCATCCCCCCCCCCCCCCCATTCCCGAACCTGCTCAGCCGCATCTGCGGTCACGGTCCCGTCTCTCCCGGTGTTATAAAATGGCTGAAAACTGTCTGCAGTATGGGGGCAGCCATTTTCTAAGTGTCAGTTTTTATTAAAGCAGCAGGAGTCAGCGCCGAGAGAGATGGGACCGTGACGGCAGGCCAGCAGACAGCAGCGGGTAAGTGGTAACTATAGCCCCGCAGACCCCCGGCGCCCACATGTTCTCTGCACCTCCCCACCACCGCGGGGGCTGCAGAGCTATAGCTACGCCACTGGCAAAGTCCCTTATTTTGATTCATTCAGACCGATGTTTAGGGTTCTGCGCATGTGCAGACACAGGGTGCGTGCACCCATGGCGAACTTGCTGGGTGGGGCGGAGATGGGCGGGGGGCGCCGGGCAGCCCCATTAGCATATGGGAATGCCCACGAGAACGCTGGACGTTCCCAGGCTAATGAAGGGTGTGGGGGGGGGACATCTGGTGATGTCAGCTGCCCACCCTGTCCTTGCACAGGGCACTTGCAGTTTAGAGTGACTATATAGGTCACTCTGAACTGCATGCACTGGAGAAATCATTCGATGGTCGGCAACCATCAAATGATTTTTACCTGCCTGCGAATGGATGATTATGTAAATCATCCATTCCCAGCTGTGTGGGGGGGGGGGCATGGCGTGCAAGGGGGGGCGGCACTGCGGGCAGAGGGCGGCATCTAATGGACTTGCAAGGCTGCAAATTTCGCAGCCTTGCGAGTCAATCAGAGTAAGGCCCAAAGTGTCTGCCAACCAGCTGGTCCAACACCCTGCCCATAGCCTTTCCATTAATGGCCAATTTAATGGTCAACCTATGTAGGGCCATCCTATCATGTAGTGATTGGATGGTTTTGCCTACATACCCCAGGCTGCAAGGGCACATTATTAAATATACAATGTAAGTTGATGTGCATGTCAACACATGATTGATGTCATAGATTTTCCGTCTGTGTGGATGTTTGAATGTCAACCCTACCACCATGTTTTTGTATGTGGTACATTGCAAACATTTATAGTAGTCTGGAAGTTTGGAAAGGAAGCCACTGTTTGAATCCTTAGAAGTGCTAGTTCTGCCGAAGTCAATAATGTCTGTGCAGACAATCATATCCTTTATATTTCTTTCTCTCACATAGTATGCCATGGGTTTCTTTCTCTTAATGCTGGGGAGACTCTGGTCAATGGCTGCAATGGGCCATAGTGCCCTTGATGCTCATGAGAGTAAGTATTTTGTCTCATCAACAATAATACTTATTTCTATGTAGCAAATTATAGTTGTAACCCCGTTAGCAGAATTTGGACACAACCTTGTCGAGTTCTCCTTCCAATTTTGACGAGTGACTGGTGATTATGGCTACTCAGATAAGCCGAGTTCTAGGTAAGACATCCTTGAGCACTCTCTGGTGAGGACTGGAAGACTTCAGTACTGTATTGTTATCTATTAGTATAAAACATTTTTTTCAATGACAGCTGATCGTATCAGCGATTGTTGGATTTACATATAGAACAGCAAAAGATCACTTTTATAGTTTCTACACACTGTTGTTAGTGCAATATAATTAGTGTCCATTTTCCAGGCTTTACACAATTCCTTAAATGCAGTTATCTAACAACTGCTTTCAGTTACAAGTTAGTAGAAGCGTGATTATTAGGTATTTGAAAAAGCATATAAGGAATATTATTGTATAAGATGCCCATACATTGTACAATTATTGTATGCAATTTGGACAAGATCGCATTGAATAATTTTAGCAATGCAATGAGATGATATGAGCTCTAGTACTAAAAATATGTACAGCACATACTTTGAGTTGTGTGATGGGATGTGCGCATAAGCGTGCATCTCATCGCAATTGTACCGTGTATGGGCACCTTTAGTTAATACTGTATTTACACATTGTACATTCAGTTACAGAGCACCCGCAGTCCCAAAACACATAAAATACAAAGGCATAAATTCTAATCTCCATCAGCCCCAATCTCTATAATAGGATTAAGTGAGTAATTGGATTACTATGCTAATCCCCTACTCTATTGTTCTATGTATTGTATTGCAGTTGAGAACAATAGGATAGTGTGCCACGGTGAGTCATGGCCAAAGGAAGATAGATGAGATGGGCTCCTACTGTATATTGCATTTTTATATGGTCTATGTTGCTGCACTTGGGCTGTATTTTGTTTATTTCTTTTGCAATCTGAAATATTTTTTATATTTATAGTTATTTTCCACTGAGACTTAAAATTAAACATTGGTCAGCAAAAGTGATCATAGATGGTTTAATACATTTTAACAACAGTAACTATAGTACTTGAACTTGTGTGTTCATTTCAATGTAATTATTAAAATATAAATGAAAGTAAATTTGTAATTGGCATAACATAACATTTCAAAACATTAATTAACAATAGATGAGAAATGAGATCCAGAAGATGCCACGAGGCAAATAAACAGCCAAGAAACTTAATAAAGAGAAAACTTGGTGGCAGATGGCTGGCAGAAGTATTACACTAGAGATCACTGCCACTTCCATGCCTCTAGCTTGCATGATTTTGCATTTCAGAGAAGGGCTGCTGGATTCATAAACTGTTGTTGTAAAAGAAAAGATCTCCAATATCCCCAGAGTGAATAGATGCTTTAGATGTATTAACTCTATTGAACCAAAAAAAGCATCAATCAGCCTGGCAAGGGGAAGGAATCAGGAATGATTTTGCAGATTGGCTTTCTACTCTCATTCTTAATGCTTTCAGCTATGAGCAGTGAAATCTTGGCACAGGGCTAAATATTTTAATTTAGTCATTTCTGCAATAGCTTAAAGGAAGCTGGAATGTCATCACATCCCATCCTTTGTCTGCTAGGAGATCTGATGTCTCCATTCTTGTGATCAGCCCCAAATGTTAAGACACGCTGTACTGTACTTCTTCCTTTCTTATGTACAGTTACATTAACACGCTTGAAAATCCTAGGGCATAAGCATGGCAAAGCTATATGATGACTCATGGTAAGTCTGCTTTTTTATTTTTGTTTTATTTTCTATGTTAATTGAAGATTAGAGTGTATCATGTAGTATTATATTGGACATATTAAAAAGTGAATTTCATGAAAAAAAAAAAAGTTAATTAGAAAATGATTAAAAGTTCTGCAACATAACATTTGTGTGATTAAAGAACTGTAGATTTTAATTCTGCTTTTCCCAAATGGCTATACCTAAAGGCCTTTCTTGTTCATTTCAATCTTTCTCCTAAAATTACATAGTGAAAAGGTTTTTGTTTTTTTCTTAAAGAGATACAGCACTTCAAATAGCACATAGGCACCTCGTAGTTCACAGCTAATAGATAAACCGGATAATAAACAGTGTTGTAAAGGTCATCATCACACATACATAACCACATTGCTGCCTCCTGCAGGGGAAGCCAGTTCTAGGCGCTGAATGTATATGAGATAGATAGATAGATAGATAGATAGATAGATAGATAGATAGATAGATAGATAGATAGATAGATAGATAGATAGATAGATAGATAAATGTGTGTGTGTGGCTATGGGTTAATTAGCCAGTTAAGCTACAGTACCCTTTTGTGTGCATATCCTCATGCTTGAAGTTGGTGGAGGTGTTCTGATACAGTAGCATATATTTAGATGCTTTATAGAAACACACATGCAACCTGTCATGTACTATACAGTTTGTGAAAAGAGTGAGGAGATCCAAGAGAATAGTTCCACAAGACAGTTCATAAATGTGTGTGCTGCTCTTGTGGTTTAGTGACGTGCAGGAGCAGATTAGTGTTGGTATTTGAGAATTACAATGTTTCAAGAATAAGATGTATGGCTACTTATCAACACTTCTGCTACATTCAGCTTTACAAATGTCTTATCACTTATGATGTGAGCCTGGTCCTTCTACCAAGCAGTCATGAGATGAGAAAAGCAGAACAAATCAAGTGTCATGTATCCAGCTAACAGTCACAAGAGATGAACCACTGAACGCTTCATTGGACGAGGCAAAAAGCAGAAGTTGTTGCTTTGTGGTATGCAGTGCAAAGCTTGTTGTATTTTCACCAAATTCTTCATGGGATACCAGTTGTTGTACAGTTCAGTTTAACATCCGTGCATAACATAAACCAGTAGTTCAGTAGACTACACATTGCTTTGAGTGCTGGGCTGTAAATTGATAATTTCATTAAAACTGGCTCAAAGAGAACTCAAAATCCTAACACCAAGAGTTATTACCCAACATAAACATTTTGCCTGTCATACAGTATAAAACATTTTTAATTATATGTTGTGCTAAATATAGTATATACTTGTTCACCTACATTTATCGACAATGAGACATTTACTATCAGTAACTGCCAATATGCCAACAACATTTTTATCAGTGAAGATCTCACCCCCATTACCACTGTATGCATAATTTTATGTGGAATTTATTTTTGTGCACTAATTAACACAACAGAGGAATATTTTTGACCGTAGCATGTTAAATCAATACGTTTAATGTGTTTATATACAACTCCTAGCAGTCAGGTTTTCCTAAATATTAGTTCCTATTTAAAATACACTTTTTATTTCAGTAACAAATTTTACACTAAATAATGGATGTGTTTACAAATGCATAGCAACAGTCTAGTCCAGTTCTTTTCAAACTCAGTCCTCAAGGAGCATTAACAGTCTTGGTTTTATGTATATCGATGTTTGTGCACAGCTGGTATAAAAGAGGTACTATTTAGTCACCTATGCTTAAGTATGGATATACTTAAAACCAGGACTGTTTATGCACCTTAAAGACCGAGTTTGGGAATCACTGGTCTAATCCACAGGTTCTCAAAGTTGGTCCTCAAGACCCCACACAGTGCATGTTTTGCAGGTCTCACAGAATCAAGTGCAATAATTAGAGCCACCTGTAGCTCTTTTAAAATGTGTCAGTGAGTAATGAGCAAACTGTGTGGGGTCCTGTCGACCGAGTTTGAGAATCACTGGTTTAATTAATTGATACAATGTCAACCAGTGACCACCCAAATGTAATAAAGGTTTTGCTCTGGTCTGCTAAAGGGTAAATAAACTAAAATGGGAGTTATATTGAAGATGGAATGTGGCCATTAGCAACCAATCATATTCTATTATTTTCTAGAAGGCACTAAATAAATAAGAAGTAGAATCAGATTAGATTCTATGGGCAACATCCCATTTTCAGAAGAACTCCCATCTTAGTAAATGTACCCCTCAATGTCAGCATTGCGACTCTTGACCTGATAACTGCAGGGCCAGTGCTAGGGTGTCTGGTGCCCTTCTGCAAACCATACATTTTGATGCCCTTTCACATTGCCATTGCAACAAGCTGCAGCCTGATAGTGGGAGTGTATGCAACATGCGATCCTATGGAGGATCTCGGGTGCATGTACATGTATGCATACACCATCTCAGTGCTGTGTCCGCAGTGGGACACAGTGTGTGCGCAGTGCAGGGAGCTGCTCAGCCTCTCCATACTGCCGCTCGATGTCATACAGGTGCTGCGGGCAGCGTGCAGGAGGCAGTGACAGTGAAGGCTGAGGCAGCTTTAGCAGAGCAGGGATGGAGACAGAGCCTTTTCAGCATGGCGCCTCCCTGCTTTGCAGGAGCTGCTGAGTGGGTAGCGCCGGCCCTGGATAACTGTATACCTATTTTAGGTACAAGAATCCTTTGCCATATGGAGTGAGCTGAATGAGATATGTACAAATTCCCTATAGAAGCATGAACAAAATCAAAGCTGTGATTTTCCAAAAGTTCAAATAACAAAAACATCCATATTAAAAATGTAAATTTTTTTTATTAATTACTAATAAAAAATGCAAATACTTGGAAGGGCTCATGTTGAGCACAAATAAAAAGCAAAACAGGAACCCTATGCACTCATCTCAAGTACATCTAGCCTCAATACACTATGCAGCACTAGTACAACTTTACTAACATTGGGCTTTTTTTGCTGAAAATTTGCCTTAAGCGGTGTATACAGGATGCGATTTTGGCTAACAATCTTGACTAGATAGTGAAAATCATATAGTAAGTTAGCCAAAATTGCACAGTGCTAACCCTGCATGCGATACTGATGCATGCCCCTGTGAGGTCGGTAACGCAAGAAGAGATAGACTGGGCAGGCAATAGATATTTGTCTATGTGAACAGTGTATCTGGAGATAGGCTAAATAGTGCCATGAACCAGAATCGACCAACAAATTTCCCCTCGGGGAACAAAGGCGCTGTTATGGGACAAACTTTTCATACTGCTGTGTGGAGTGGGAAAGTTGTTACGTAAAATAAGAACAAAAACAAATACAAAGCGCTAATTTAAAGATAAATTAAATACAATGGGATATTAAAAATAATAATATTAATTAATAACAATCAAAAATCTATAGAACACGATATAAGGCATAAAAATTCATAAGAATGGTACCGTGATGTTAGAGCAGTCTCTCATATGGGTGTGAAATGGAAAGTGCAAAGTTACATTCCTAGAATGACCTATGGATTTTAAATAACATTACCCTCAGCTTGCTTGCTGATTGGGAGCAATGGGTTCCTGGAGTGAAGATTAATATGGCATATATTTTTTTTTTTAAGTATTTTCTGACCAAATTAAAGGCATTAACCATGTGGCTCTACAGCTGCAATTAATCAGCAGCCATATTGGACAGAGAATAAATATGGATCAACAGGCAACAACAGATGACCTTTAAAAATCCAGTATAACTGGTAAAATGCGTCAGTGGTGTGCCAACCTCCAGCCTCCCCTTGGTGTGCGCCATTTTGTGACATTCCATTGGACCCAATTTCTCAAGTTTCAACCATCAGATCAAACATAATCTTCTGATAACCTCCAATATTGACATCATGACCCCCATCATCTTAAAGTAATCTCCACTCCAGGAACGCATTGCTCCCAATCAACAAGCAGCAAATTGAGAATCTACACTAGTGAGTGATTGAGATTCACATCTGAGGGTATTGTCATTTAAAATCCATAGGTCATTCTAGGAATGGAACTTTGCACTTTCCCTTTCACCCCCATGTGAGTGACTGCTCCAACATCACGGTACCATTCATGCCTTTCATTTGCTTATTAATTTTTTCTGCCTAATATCATGTTTTATAGCTTTTTTATTATGTTATTAATTAATAAATCTTATTATTTTTACTATCTCATGGTATTTAATTTATCCTCACATTAGCGCTGTGTATTTCCATTTGTTTTTTGATGAACCAGAATCACACCATGTGCACACACCTTTACGGTAGTTTCAACACACCAAGAGACTGCTGACTAATTTATTTGAGACACTTGCCTTTCTGTAGGGCTTGGGGCAGAATGCATCAAGCATCGCATTTTGCATGGAATGCATACTAGGGATGGGACATCGAAAGAAAACATTGATCAAATGATGTTTTTCAACATTGGTTGCAAAACATCATTTAGACCTAAACATTGGTACTGTGAACCCGATGTTAACCGATGTTTCAATATTTTTATAAATAAACTGGTTACCAAAGCATATAATACACTAATAAGCTTCTGAAATGATAAATAATCCCTCTATTAAGTTTATCTTGTTGGAGGCTTACAGTTTATACACACACAATGGATATATGATTCATGTTTTGTGGTAAATCAAATTTGTTACTGAAGGAAAAAAACATGAAGCGTTAACTATCAAACCTTTATTGCAACAACTCACAATCTGCTATTTTTACCTAGATTTTTAACTGTAGCAACAGGCTAATAACTTATGCTGATCATAGACAATAACAAAAAAACTGTACACACAGTGCAACATACAGATAGGGCAGGCCTTATGCTTGCTGGCGAATCGCCAGCAGCATGCTGCTGGCGATCCGCCAGCAACACGGCGCGCCATCTGACTGAGACGCGCGTGCGTCCCCCACGCACGTGCGTCTCAGTATCCGGGCGGCCGGCGGGCGAGGCGGACGCAATACTGTCCGCCTCCCGCTCGAGGGGGGCTGGGGGGACCCGAGGAGGCTGTGGGGGGGTGCGGGCGCCCGGTGTGGGCACCGGGCGACCGTCGGAAGGGGACGGCAGCACCGTCGGAAGGGGACGCGCGCGCACCTCGTGCGCGCGCGTCCCCTTCCGACACACAGATGGCGCGGGAGCAGGGAATGGCGAATGGCGTCGCCATCGCCATCCCCTCCAAAGATGACCCCGGCCCCATCTGTAGAACAATCACATAGTATAATGTACATAGTACATTGAAAAAAACTCTTTGTAGCAAAATAGGAATCTACTATTGAGGTACATAAATTATGGGCCTCACAATACAGGTGGATAAAGCAAAATAAAAACTGGGAGGAGAATAACAGAAATTGGGGAAGGGGAGACTCCAGTCCAGCATACTTTCAAACTGGCCCCCAAATTTTCCCAATAGCTGCAGAGCCAGCCATCATAGCAACCAGTGACTCACTAACAGCACCAGTTGCAGTGAGGCAGGGGTGGGGCTGTCCTGTGTGCTGCTGCTGAATGGCTGGCTGGCCAGACTGTCTTTCACTGTCAGCTACCACCCACAGCAGCAGCAGCACAGCCACACACACATATGAAAGCCCAGCCAGCAGTGATACTGTCATGTTTGTTAATGTTTTTTTTTTATCAGTCTCTTAAGTTTTTAATGAATATAAATCAAGGAGAGAGTGAGCTGGCTGCAAAGCATTGAAAGCAGCACACATTGACACACAAAAGAAAAAACATTGGAAGATTGAGAAAAACATCGGGGGAGAAATCTAGCGATGGTTATGAAACATTGGATCCTCAACATTGCAGGGTTAAACATTGAACATTGGAACCATAAATCCGATGTTACCGATGAAACATCATATGATTACCCATCCCTAATGCATACCGACCGCTTATCACAAGTATATCCATTATTAGAAATACCACATGCTTCACCTGGAAAGTTCTCCAGGTAAGAGCTGTCCTTTACAATCAAAGGAATCTCGGGTTTATAACTCAGGATTCCTTCTGCATGTGGGCCGTGAATATATCGCATTCCAGAGCTGGGTGCATATGATTTGAGTAGGGTCACTTTTTTTGCCGTATCCCACCTTGAGTTTACAGGGCAGTATGGATGGTGTAATGGTTAGCATTACTGCCTCACAGCACTGATGTCATGGGTTCGATTCCCACCATGGCTCTAACTGTGCAGAGTTTGTATTCTCTCCCCGTACTTGCAGGGGTTTCTTCTGGGTACTCCAGTAGGTAGGTTAAGTGGCTCCCAACAAATTAACCCTAGAATAACAGAAAAAAACAGAATGTCTCAAGGCACAGCCTCAATTTTAATGGAGGATCACTGGAAGCCTCCTTTTGTAGAAATCTGTGGTTAAAAGAATAGCATTGATGGCGCTTGACTCCGTATGGTGTATTGTGATGAGTTGTGGTCATAGGGGAGAAAATACAGTACTTGTGTATTATCACGGAGCCCACGATGTTCATCTTAGAACATTGCATGCGATATAACCGCATAATCCAATTTTTTATTGTATATGCACCCTGATGGGTGCTTTCAATGTTAAATACAACCCCATTGTCAATGCCACCCCCAAGCATGGTGAGCACACGAGCCTGCGAGGGGCAGCGGTACGCGTCCTCCGACCTTTACATACCCCACTATCCACGTAGGCGTGGAGTTGATTAATTAGTGAGATACCGTATATAAAGGTATCTTTTAAAGGGGTCACCTTCTGTGTCAACATATATAGATGGTGTACCGGTACTTACTAGATAATGACTCTAGAATCTCCTATAAAGGTTTCTTTGATTCTGTCCAGTTCCTTATTGTTTCATATACCAGTTCCAATATGACACCATGTGGATACCAAAAAAAAAAGGGGGAGTACGATATATAAAAATTCAGATATTTTGGAGGTTCTCAAACATCTCAGGGTATGGGGGAAACCACTATATCGTACCTAACGCACAAGAAAATGTATGTCACCGTGTATATAGAATGTCTGTGTGTGCATGTATATGTGGTAGGGAATATAGATTGTAAGCTCCACTGGGCAGGGACTGATGTGAATGTTCAAATATTCTCTGTAAAAGGAAGCGGAATATGTGAATATATATTAAAGAAACTGTTAATAACTAAATATACGACAAACATGAAATTGGCATGAAAAAAACCATGGCCACTGCATTGTAACACTTTGTATACACATTCAGAGACTCAGTTACACACAAGTGTCATATCAAATTAATCAGCACAATCACCTAGTGTGACATAGCCAAATCGTGTTGTAATTAAGATGCATTTTTGTAAAAAAAAAATAAAAAAAACGTAATAACAGAGTCTTATAGGACCGGTGCGCCGAGAGGAGATTTTTGGCAATGAAGTATGAGGACGCATCTGTTATTCAACTAGAAACTGCCACCATGACACAGCTATAAATAGATGTATACTCTGCCTTTTTAATTCAAACAAATCTGGAAATAATTGGTGCAATACAATTTAATGCATTTAGCACACAATTACAGTATAATCACTCTGAGTTTGTTCATATACGGTTGATCAAGTGTGTAAATGTGTTTTTATGCATATCAGAGCACCAGCATATGTTCTAGCAATATAGTGCAAATTAGTCACACAAGCAATAGTTATTTAAATTTTATATTTTGCATGATTATTTTCTATTTAACAGTGTTAATAACAAACTACCGTATATACTTGAGTATAAGTCGTCCCGAATATAAGCCGAGGCCCCTAATTTTACAGTACCTAGAAAAACTGGGAAACCGTATTGACCCGAGTAGAAGCCTAGGGTGGGAAATGCAGAGTGCCATATGTGTGATAAGCAAGCAGTGTGACATGTATATGTGAATGTGAGGAGCACTATGTCATGCTGTATATGTATGTATGAGGGGATCAGAATCTCTGGACGGCACTCACCTATCCAGTACCTGCTGCAGGGACACACTGCTGCTGCTGGGATCAGACATGGCATCCCCGGCCTCCTGTCAGTGGCAGCGCTCAGGCCGAGTGTCTGCATCGCCCCTCTCGCCCCCCAGGAACAGGTCACTGTGCTCTGTCACTGAGGGGAAAACACCAGCGCCGCGTCATGCAACAACACGGCAGCCCCGGACACCAAGTGAGGACAGCAGCAGCACATGGAAGAGGTGCAATGCCGGCGCACTGTGTCCATGTACTTCCGGCAGTGGCGCCTCCATCCTCTTCACCTGTGTATAAGCCGAGGGTGGGTTTCACAAAAAAGTGCTGAAAAACTCGGCTTATACACGAGTATATACGATACTTTATTTGTATATATTTTTGAAGGTATAGAACAGAGTGTTTAATTCTACAATTATATGATAATCATGCCCTACCTCCAGAGGAGCATTTAGACCTCATGGGGCCCTAAGCATGATACCATTTTGGGGACCTTGGCGCATATACAGTCTACCAATAAATGCTCAGCTGAGTGAACATCGGCATTGTATACAAATCTGAATCAGGCTCTAGGTCTTTTGGAAGTAGGTTACTATCAGTATCACATTTAAAGTAACCTGACTGACTCCATACAGTGGATGCAACCATTTGTGTGCCTAAATATTTTTTTATCCTATCATAGAACATCAAAGGGACTTTAGAAATGTGGGCATGTCCATGTGATATTATGACATCACATGGTAGCCGGGGAGTGCTCCTCTGGAAACATTTGGATGGCCATGATATTTTATTATTACATAGTTACATAGTAGGTAAGGCTGAAAAAAGACTTGCGTCCATCTAGTTCAACCTGGTATAGATATCCATTGCTGATTTGGTAGGTTCTGGTATTTTACAGACAATTTATATTTCTTATTTGTACCCATGGATGTTTTTCTCCAGTAAATGTTTGTCCAACTTTGCCTTGAACGCATTTAATGAGCCAGCCGTTACCACCTCTCTGGGAAGAGAGTTCCAGAGTTTGACTGTTCTGACCATAAAGAAATTCTTTCTACTAGCTGAATGAAATCTTTTTTCTTCTAATCTATACTCATGCCCTCGCGTCCTAGATTCCTTTCTAGAAAAGAGGGTGTGTGACAGTTCCTTATATTGGCCCTTGATATACTTGTACATGTTGAGCATGTCCCCCTTAAACGTCTATTTTCTAATGTAAATAGTCCCAAATTGCTTAATCTCTCCCCGTAGCTTAAATTATCCATTCCCCTAATAAGCTTTGTTGCTCGCCTTTGGACTTTTTCTAATTCTATGATGTCCTTTTTATAGTGTGGGGCCCAGAACTGTACTCCGTACTCTAGGTGAGGTCTCACCAATGCTTTATATAGTGGCATAATTACCCTTAAGTCCCTAGTTTCCATTCCCCTCTTAATACATGCCAGAATTTTGTTGGCCTTTTTTGTAGCTACATTACAATGGGCACTACATCCTAGTTTGCTGTCTATTTGGACTCCTAGATCCTTTTCAAGCATGGAATTACCCAGTTTCTCTCCACTAAGGTTGTAACTTGCACACTGGTTGTGTCTCCCAAGGTGCATAACCTTACATTTATCTACATTGAACCTCATCTTCCATTTTTTTGCCCACTCATCTAGAATTGCAAGATCATTTTGAAGCATGGTGACATCTTCTGATGATTTGATGACTTTGCTAAGTTTTGTATCGTCCGCAAAGATGGATACATTGCTGAGTAACACTATCCCAATATCATTAATAAAAATGTTAAACAAAATGGGCCCCAAAACCGAACCCTGGGGCACTCCACTTAGTACCGGTATCATATCTGATACGGCACCATTCACAACCACTCTTTGTTCTCTATTACATAGCCAATTCCCTACCCATCTGCAGATTTTTCACCCAATCCTAGGTTCTCCATTTTATTAATCAATCTCTTGTGTGGGACAGTATCAAATGCTTTAGCGAAATCTAGGAAAATCACATCTACAGCATTTCCATTATCGAGGTTTTTGCTAACCTCTTCATAGAACCCTAGTAGATTAGTTTGGCATGAACGATTTTTCACGAACCCATGTTGGTTAGTACTGAGTAGACGGTGAGGATCTAAATATTCCTGGATACCATCCCTTAAAAATCCTTCAAATAGTTTACCCACAATTGATGTTAAACTAACGGGTCTGTAATTAGCGGGATCTTCCTTTTTTCCTTTTTTGAATATTGGCACTACCTCTGCTATTCTCCAATCTTTTGGTACTATACCTGACGATAGTGACTTGCTAAAGATATACTGTAATGTAGGGGGGTAGCTAGTTCATCCCTTAATTCCATTAATACCCTCGGATGAATCCCATCTGGCCCTGGTGATTTATTTGTTTTGAGTTTGCTTAGCCTCAGTATTATTTCCTTCGGCGTGAAATCCACAATGAGATCTGGCTTATTTGTCCCGTTTGTGGTAAATGTTCGTTCCACAGTCTGCTCTCCCTTAGTAAATACTGATGAGAAGAACTCATTTAACAGTTTTGCTTTTCCCTTGTCCTCAGTAACACTTTTTCCACTAGTATCAGTTAGTGGGCCTATGTTTTCCTTAATTAAACGTTTACTATTTATGTATTTAAAAAACTTCTTTGGGTTGGTTTTGCTTTCAGTGGCTATGCACTCTTCATATAATATTTTAGCTGCTTTGATTACCCCTTTACAAGTTTTGTTTGATTCTTTGTATTTTGCGAACGCCTCCTCATTCAAGTTATTTTTATAGAATTTAAAGGCTCTGGTTTTATTGTTGATAGCTGACCTTACTTCTTTGTCCAACCATGGTGGCTTTTTTTTGTTGAATTTACCTTTAGTTACTTTAGGAATGTATTCAGTAGTTAGTGAATCAAGCACCTTTTTTAGAGTATCCCACATTTCCTCTGCATTTTTTCCCTCCATAACCATTTCCCACCCAATTCCTGTTAGGGCTTCCCTGAATAATTCAAAGTTCGCTTTTCTGAAGTTTAGTATTTTTGCAGATCCTTTTTGATGTAATTTACTGAAGTTGATTTCCAGTGAAACCATATTGTGATCACTGTTCCCTAATTGTTCAATTACTTTTGTGTTTGAAACTAAGTCTGTGTTATTTGTTAATACTAAGTCCAAGAGTGCCTCATCACGAGTTGGAGTTTCTACCGTTTGTGTAATAAACTGGTCTTTAAGTAAGCTTAAGAACCCATTGCTTCTTGCTGATTTACGTGTTTCGTTTTCCCATTCAATGTCGGGTAAATTAAAATCCCCCATAATTAATACCTGACCCTGATTTGATGCTTGTTTGATTTGGTTTAAAAAAAGAGACTCTTCCCTTTCGTTTATATTTGGTGGTCTATAGCATACCCCTATTATAAATTTGATTTTTGTTTTTTTATTATTGTCGGTTATCTCTGCCCACACTGTCTCCGAGTTGTCGTCTTCCAGGTCTGTGCTCATATTTTTCTCACATGATGTTAAGTTATTATTTACATATAGGCACACACCCCCGCCCCTTCTATTTTCCTTGTCTTTCCTGTAGAGTGTATATCCCTCCATGTTTAATGCCCAGTCATGCAACTCATTACACCATGTTTCTGTAATACCAATGATGTCGTAGTCGTCCCTACTGATCACCGTTTCTAGCTCCCCGATTTTACTCACTAAGCTTCTTGCATTAGCCAGTAAGCATTTTAATTTATGTTTATTTTTAGATATGGCTCTAATATTGTGATTAGTTTCACCCCAGGATCCATTTGAATTCTTTACTAGCTTTCTCTTTCCCCTCTCCCCTTCAATAGACTCTCTACAGGCCTCCCCACCATGCACACTGCCTGCCCTCTTTATAGTTCTGGGAATTCTTCCTCTGTCATTTCCTCCTTCCCGTATACTAAGATCATCTGTACCTAAGAACTGTAATGGGGTAACGTGACTGTTACACATAGGCGTGCGCACAATTGCAGCACCTCTAATGACTGTCAGCGACAGTGCCCCCTCCCCCGGCTGGCTAGCAGTACCTGCGCTGGCCTGGCTGCAGTGGCTGGGCTCCTTCAGCACAAGGTTTTTTTAAAGGGGGCGTGGCCACGGAGGTCCGTGATTAGGCCACGCCCCTGATATGCCCTGTGCTCAGGTGGAGAGTGGAGACGGACTAGTGAAGCTGCAGCCTACCTAGTGAACTGTGGCAGGCTGGCTTCTGGCTGAAGCCTGCAGGTAATGCGTGCAGAGACTGGGGACAAGTGAATAAGGGTGTGTGTGACATACTGTATACTGTGAGCTGTGTGTGAGAATGCAGTGAGGGGAAGAGAGGGGCCTGATTCAGGATCGTTCACTAAGTAGCAATCTTTTGCTGCTTAGCAAGTGGAACACCGCCTGCCAAACCCCTGTATAATGTGAATAGGGTCAGTTTGTGCTTTGTAATGTGAATATGGATCACTATGAACTGTGTAATGGGAACGCCCAGTAGGCGTGATGAACATGCCCCTCCAATGGTGCACCCCCTAAGGAAATGGGCTGCGCACGCCTATGCTGTTACAACATAACATTTTATTACATGACATTCCTGATGCACCCTGAGAGTTACCCCCGATTATACCCTTGATATGTCCCCATATTATTATAGGGCCCCTTGGAGCCTGCTGGGCCCTAAGTGGGTGCCTACATTGCCTTGTGGAAAATCTGCCTCTGCCTATCTCTATTCCACCTGCGGCCGGTAAACAGGGCATGCCATGAAAAAATACCCCCTTACTTGGGTCATGCACGTGTGTGGGTTGTCAGGGGTGCTTTTCAGCCGCAATTCGCTCCAGATATGAGATCTAACATACATACTGTAAGTAAACTCATTGAAACGTTTTGTAGTTTGAATAAAGAATCACAGAAATATAAAAAGAACTAGACAACTAGACTGGCAACTCTTAGGATTCTGGACTTTAATACGATGGACCCAAATAATTGGTTCTGTGTCCAGTTTTTCTATGCACGCCTGGACAAAATGCTCTAATTTGTTATTTTATTATTATTAATTATTAGGGCCGGCGCCACCACTAGGCAGCCTTAGGCACTGCAGGGCGGCACTTAGGAGCAGGTCCCCGTAAATGGAGGTTAGTGGCAACTCTCCCCCCCATCTCCCCCCTCCCCCTGGAGCGACTCGGCGGTCGGCACCGCCGCATCACCCCCCCAGGGAGTTACTCCGCCGCCCTAGCCTCATCAATCACACCCACTCCTGTCCCCTCCCGTTGAACGTCGCGGCAGCCCGCGCCGCATTACCGGGCACCCTCTCATGGAACGATGGCGCGACCGGCGCAGGCAAGCGCGGGAGTGCCTGGCACCCGCCACCCCCTCCCCCCACTAGTGGAGCGGGTGAACACCGGAGCACCTCCCCCGCCTGGGGTGCACCGGCGCCTTCCACCAGCCCTGTTAATTATAATTTTGGTTTAGTCGGGCCAAGGGACCCACATATTTCTGTCAAGTCCTAACTGGACAAAATGTCTATGTGAGGTTTAGCTGGCTAAATTTTCATGGATCAAATTGATTGTGACAACCAAAACAACTATTTCAGGTTCACATGTAGAGCAAAACCTTAATATTTGGTCAAACACTACCAGCTGACTGCCTAGATATTTCATTGGTAGCATATATGCTTTAATGTACTGTGTGCAACATCCTTCTGCACATAACAAATAAAAAAAAAAAAAAAAGAATATATTATTTAAATAGATTATTTGTCTAGCATTCAGAATAAAAGCTGTCCCCTTCCCCCAAATGTTTTGCCCGATACAGCTGAATATTTTGTATGCTAATGTAAATTCTATTTCTGTTCCTCTTGGGATTTTAAGTGATTGTAATTGTTGCTCTTCAAAAGCCAAACAGATGATGATTGCTGCTTCATGAATATACCAAAAGAAACCAAGCTTTGATTAAACCTGCTTCTCCACTTCATAATTATCTGCATTTTGTCTAGCTAAGGAGAAGAGAGATGGCAAATACACTTCATTGAAAGCTACTTCAGTTATTTAAACATTGTTTTACAGAGGAAACAGGAGGTTTTAAGAAGGGATACATCAATCCACCCCCTCACTGAAACCAAATAAAAACCAAATTTTGCTAGCAGAAGAATGAACAGACCACCTGCAAAAGTTAGGGCAGAAAGTAGGTATGAGCATGTAAAACTGGTATATGCAAGAGTTGTTCAAATCCATAACGCCTTCAGATGTAAAATGGGATGTGCTCCGTTTTCTACATTTTGGAAGGAATGAGCTGTTTTTACAATTAGAAATAAAAGCATACATTATTTGATAGTTTTTTATTCTGTACGGAAGTGAGAATTAGTCCACCCTAAGCTAGCAAGAATATATGTGTCACGGCCGCTGTTAGGACGCGCCGCTCACCTGTTCATCTCCGGCGGCGGGGCCTGCGGGCCATCCGTCTGGGTGCAGGACGGGGAGCGCGGCGTCTAGGTCTCCCGGCCGCGACCATCTTCCTGGGGCCTGCAGCACGCGCATCCAGCATGACAGCCAGCCAAGGTTGTTTGTCTCCAGTCCGGGCGCCGCCATGTTGTTGTAGCCAGCCAATGGTTCAGAGCTCCAGTTCAACTCCTCCAATCAAGATCTACCCTGGGGGATAAAGCAGAGCCCTCTGGGGCATACAAGCGCCAGTACTTTGTTGTCAATCCCTGTGGAGGAAGCTTCAGCCTGTGCTCCTGTCCTTGCCCTGTGATATCCCTGATCCCTGTCTTCGTTTCCTGCAGTTCAACACCTGATACCTGGATACCTGCATTTGCATTCTGCTCCCAGCCCTTACAGCGTTACACCTGTTTCCTGGACTTTGCAAATTGCATTCTGCCTCCAGCCCTTTCAGGTTTGCTACAGTCTCTCAAGCTCTGCGTGTCTGTTGACACATCTCCACTCCTGCTGTCGACCAGCTGCACCTGCTGCCAGCTCTGCGTGTCTGTTGACACATCTCCACTCCTGCTGTCGACCAGCTGCACCTGCTGCCAGCCCTGCGTGTCTGTTGACACATTTCCACTCCTGCTGTCGACCAGCTGCACCTGCTGCCAGCCCCGCGTGTCTGTTGACACATCTTCACTCCTGCTGTCGACCAGCTGCACCTGTTTCCAGCCTTGCGTGTCTGTTGACACATCTTCACTCCTGCGGTCGATCTGCTGCACCTGCTGCCAGCCCTGCGTGCCTGTTGATGCATCTCCACTCCTGCTGTCAACCAGTTGCACCTGCTGCCAGCCCTGCGTGCCACATCTCCACTCCCGCTGTCGGTCCGCTGCACCTGTCGTCAGTCCTGCGTGTTCGTTGACACACCATCACGTCTGCCTATGGTCCAGTTGCACCTACTGCCAGTCTTCAGTGCCTGATGACGCCTCACCATCTTGCTGTCTGCATCCGCACCTACTGCCAGTCTTCTGTGCCTGCTGACGCCTCACCAGCCTGCTGTATGCATTCGCATCTACTGCCAGCCCTCCGTGCCCGCTGACGCTTCTCCATCCTGCTGTCTGCATCTGCACCTGCTGTCAGTCCTTCAGCCCGCTGACGCGGTTCCTCCCTGCTGTCGGCACCCGCGTCTACTGCCAGTCATCGGAGGTCGCTGACTTCCGTCCCCTATTGCCCATTGCCGTCTGCTCCCACAGTCAGTCATTGTTTCCCTAGTAAGCTACAGAGACTCTGGGATCAATCCCATCATTCTGGACTCTCAGTTGTTACCCAGGTATTCCACTGGGCTTTCTGATCTACAGTTTCATTTATGGTCTTGCCTTCTCATGTTGGTGCTACAATAAAGAGTTATATCAAACCTGCTATTCTCCAGTCTCCTTCAAGCCGCAAACACCCAACCTCCAGGCCTCAGACAGATCCACAAGGTACCCCTAGCGTGACAATATGCTACTGTATTCAGTTACAGTATGTGTTAATAACTTAATATTAACCTCTGTAGTAAAATGCTGGACCCTATCTTACATGCAAGATGACATGTGATTTTATGATGTTGAGTATTTTTTTGCCTCTTGCTTCCCCTATGGCAATTTCTGCATGGTTGATAATATGCCAAAATCTCTGATTACTTTGTGCTGATTTAGGTTATATACAAAAGGAAAAGTGTAGGCTCAGCCTTAGATTGGCCACAAATTCCTGGGCTGGCCTTTAAATGCTACTAGCGCTGTTAAGGGCTGAATGGAGCCAGGGTACAGTGGGAGGTGTGTGCGTGTGTGTGGTGAAATCTGTGTCCATAACCCCACTGAAAAACAAAAAGAAACGGTACTCTTTACTTATCACGGCGCCCATCGCGGGCATTGAATGCACTAAAAATCGGGTGCGACGTGACCGACGCGATGCCCGCGATTTCCCATAGGGAACAATGTTAAATGTCTCAATTGACCCGATTTTCCTGTTCAATGCCTCAATTGACCCGATTTTTCCATAGGAAACAATGTTAAATGGCCCACAGAGGCCAAATAGGCACCCTGAAGTGTGAAATGGCCCCCACAATTGTTAACGCCACCCCACGATCAAAGTGAACCCGAAGCGTGGCGAGCGGCGGCGGTACGTGTCCTACGATCTTTTCATACCCCCACTATCCACGTCGGTGTGGAGTTGAGAATAGAATAGTGCAGCGAGCCACCGAGCCCGAAGCGTGGCGAGCGCAGCGAGCCCCGCAAGGGAACGCGGATACCTGTGAAGCCCGCGAAGGGACGCGTTTACCTGTGAAGGTATCCGCGTCCGCTCGCCACGCTTCGGGCTCGGTGGCTCGCTGCGCTCGCCACACTATTCTATTCTCAACTCCACGCCGACGTGGATAGTGGGGGTATGAAAGGGTCGTAGGACGCGTACCGCCGCCGCTCACCACGCTTCGGGTTGACGTTGATCGTGGGGTGGCGTTAACAATTGTGGGGGCCATTTCACACTTCAGGGTGACTATTTGGCCTCTGTGGGCCATTTAACATTGTTTCCTATGGAAAAATCGGGTCAATTGAGGCATTGAACATGAAAATCGGGTCAATTGAGACATTTAACATTGTTCCCTATGGGAAATCGCGGGCATCGCGTCGGTCGCGTCGCACCCGATTTTTAGTGCATTCAATGCCCGCGATTTTTTTACCTGCGATGCCCACGATCAAAATCGTGGGCGCCGTGCTAGGTAAAGAGTACCAAAGAAACACTATGCACAGCTCCACAAACAAAACAGGCCATCTGTTGCCGCTCAGCAGCTGTCCCGGGCCCAAAAAACAAACCTGTTATAGATACTTTTACTCTCCTCTGCATCTTGAAAAATCCCTCTGTCACCAGTACCAAACACTTCCACCTACAGATGTGACCAAGTTCATGGGACCCTCAATTATCCACAACTGTGGGTAATTTTCTGCACTATTGTACCCACGACCTGATGCACCGACTTCCCATAGAGAGTGCATGGGCATATGCATGATCAGATGCTTTTGTCTGTGGAAAGATGCATGCCGTGATACAGCACAGTTGCAGAGAGGATTTATATGAAAGTGATAGAGACCATTATGGGGAGCAGTGGTGCACGCAGGGGGGGTTTGTGAGTACCCAGAAACCCTCCCAGGAGTCGAAGGGCCCTAGGCTGAAAGCTGAGGGTCCCCTCTTTCCATGGGTATAAGAATAATTGGCCCCCGAGAATCGGAGATATCTGACTTCAAAGCAGTGGTCCCCATCCAAGCCGGTTCATTGCTCTTCCCAGTCAGATATTTCAGGTTCTATCTGACATAGGAGGAGATTCTCTAAAAGTCACCGACCAGGTCCACCCCCCTTCGCAATCATAATTATCGCATATGTTCTAACATATGCGATAATTATGGCAAAGGACAGCTCTTGCGGTAAGAGCTGTCCTTTGTGGTGAGAGTCGCTGGGTCCCAACAGGTCCCAGCGGCTCCCCCCTCCCTCCCACACCCGGCGCTGCTGCTGCGGCTCACCTCCTCCCTGCACCCGGAAGAGGATCAGTGCAGGGAGGAGGTCACAGGTCCGGTCAGGACAGCTCTGTGCTGCCCGGACACAGGTGAGGGGGCGATTTGGTGCGGCGGGGGTCCGTGCGGGGCGGTGGTGGGTTTGCGTTAGAAGCCCATTGGCTTCTATGGGGCATCGCCAGATTTTTCTGGTGATGCCCCCTGCCGCGGTAATCCGGCGGGGGATGCTTAGAGCATCCCGAAAATGCGGTAAAAAACCCTATAACGGGGTTTTTACCGCATTTTTACTTTAGAGAATCTCCCCCTTAGAGTTTTTATGAGGGTATATTCCAAAATATACAACTCTCCCCTTTTGATGAGCACTAGTAAATTGTCTCTACTATTCTCTGAACCAAAGATATCAGACTTCCAGCAGCTGGTTACAGCTCCACAAACCTGGTATGTAGTTTTATATACTCTTTGGCAGATTGCTCTGCCTCCTGAAATTGGATCCCCTAGTCCCCAGTACCATTTGGTAGGTGGGATTCTCTAGTTTTTAATTCCATTAACCCCTTCCCGACATTTGACGTACATTTACGTCATGGCCGGGATGTACTTCCCGACACATGGCATAAATGTACGTTATGCCATTTAACTGTCACCGCGTCTATAGACGCGGTGACAGTTTAAACAGGTCTGCTGTCCCTGACAGCAGACATGTTTCTGCATGCCCAGGGGGGGTGGCGATGCCTCCCCCCCGTCGGCGATCGCTGTGATTGGCTGTTCAAATGTGAACAGCCAATTACAGCGTTTTCTGTGTACCGGCGAATAACGTTCGCCGGTGACACAGGGATCGGTGGTGATTGGTGCTGTAAAGTACAGCACCAATCACCACGGGGTGTAAGGGTGACACTGGTGTCACCCCACCTCACCCCACCCGCCCCCAAAGGCCGTGATTGGTTCGCCGGACCGACGGACCAATCACAGCCATGGAGGGTGATTTAAACTAACGGTGACTGCACTGCAGACGCCATTCCGGTCTGGAATTGCGTGCAGTGCGGTCACCGTACCTATCTGCTATGATATACTGACCTGATCCTTGCAAAATACTTACCTGATCACCTGATCACCTGATCACTGCTTGTAGCGTGCTGGATGCTTCCTGGATCTGACTTCTTGTGACTTCCTGCTGCTGCTGCAGTGTGATAGAGTTATAGAGAGATAGAGAGAGATAGAGAGAGATAGAGAGAGATAGAGAGAGATAGTGACAGAGTGTGCTATATTTTGTGTCTGCTACCCCCCCTTTTTGGGGGTGCAGGTTTTTTTTATATATATAACTGTCAGTGCTGCTGCTGCAGTGTCATAGAGTGATAGATAGTGATAGATAGTGAGAGATAGAGAGAGATAGTGATAGAGAGTGCAATATTTTGTGTCTGCTACCCCCCTTTTTTGGGGGTGCAGTTTTTTTTTATATATATATAACTGTCAGTGCTGCTGCTGCAGTGTCATAGAGTGATAGATAGTGATAGATAATGAGAGATAGAGAGATAGAGAGAGATAGTGACAGAGTGATAGAGAGTGCTATATTTTGTGTCTGCTACCCCCCCTTTTTGGGGGTGCAGGTTTTTTTTTTATATATATAACTGTCAGTGCTGCTGCTGCAGTGTCATAGAGTAATAGATAGTGATAGATAGTGAGAGATAGAGAGATAGAGACAGAGAGTGATAGAGAGTGCTATATTTTGTGTCTGCTACCCCCCCTTTTGTGCTGATCAGTATATCTGTGCTGATCAGCAACTTTTTGGGGGTGCAGGTTTTTTTTTTTTATATATACCTGTCAGTTGCTGCCAGTTGCACTGTCAGTTGCACCAAAGGTTGTGCACCTGCTGCCCCACACTGGTAATCAGTGTCGCATCACTGATCACCTTTTTTTTTTTTTTTGAGGGTGCTGTGGGGTCTTTTTTTAATTTTTTTTTTTTACACACACTGTGATTTTGTGGGTGTCCTGTGGCCACTGTGCGCTGATCAGTGACGTACATCACTGATCAGCTTTTTCGGCACAGGGTTGATCTATTATTTTTTTTTTTTTTATCAAATTCCTGTTGCCTTTGAGCGCTGTTCAGTGACGGACGTTACTGACCAACATCTGTGCTCAATTTTTGGCGCAGGACCTTTTTTTTTTTTTTTTAACCCCTTCAATTTTTTTTTTTTTATTGGGATCAAATTCCTGTAAAAAGTATTTTTTTTTCTGCACTACATACACACTACACACTACATACCCCCCGTGTTGAAATAAAGTTTGTACCCCCCCTACACTATACACGTGTTGAAACATTTCACTACCAGAAACACAAAAATAAAAATGGCATCCCAAATGTCATCCCAAATGTCATCCCAGTCATCCAGAAGAATGTATTCAGCGGAGGAGGCATATGCCATGCTTGCCTCTGACTCTGACACAGCCAGTGAGGCAAGCGGGGAATTTGAAGGATTCATCTTAAGCTCCTCTTCCTCCTCTAGTGATGAGGGACCCCCTCAAAGACGCCCCCGTAGAGCAGCTGAGACCCCCCCCCCAATAATTGATCTCGTATGGACCCCACCACCAGACAATTTTGAGCCCCAGGTTCCTGAGTTTTTGGCCATCCCAGGAATCCAATTTGATTCCACAGGTCTCAGAGAAATTGACTTTTTCAAATTATTTTTCTCTGATGATTTTATAAATTTAATAGTGGACCAAACTAATTTATATGCCCAGCAGTTTATTGCTCAAAACCCCACGTCATCATTTGCTAGGTGGACCCCTGTAGATGCAGTAGAGATTATGACGTTTTGGGGTCTGGTGTTTCATATGGGCATAGTAAAAAAGCCAGAAATTAGGCAATATTGGAGTACAGATGTTCTGTACAGCACCCCACTTTACCGTATGGCCATGACCCGGACTCGTTTTGAGTTAATCCTTAAATTTTTGCATTACAACGATAATGCACAGTGCCCACCCAGAGATGATCCCACCTTTGACCGGCTATTCAAAGTCAGGCCGGTCATTGATCATTTCAGTGCCAAATTTCCAGAGATGTACATCCCAGATAAATTCATTTGCATAGACGAGTCCCTTATACATTTTAAAGGAAGGGTTAAATTCCGCCAGTACCTTCCCAGTAAGAGGGCAAGGTATGGCATAAAAATGTATAAGCTGTGTGAAAGCACCTCAGGGTACACTCACAGATTTAGGGTATATGAAGGGAAGGATTCAAGAATTGAACCGCCAGAATGCCCCCCCTCCCTCGTAGGTGTTAGTGGAAAAATTGTCTGGGATTTAGTGCACCCCTTCCTGGATAAAGGTTATCACCTCTATGTGGATAACTTTTACACTAGCATCCCCCTGTTTAAGGCCCTTGGTTCAAGAGGTACAGCAGCTTGCGGTACTGTGCGCAAGAACCAAAGAGGCCTCCCAAAAACGCACATTGCCCAAGTAATGAGAAGGGGTGAAAGCAGGGGAATATGCACCGAAAATATGTTGTTGGTCAAATATAAGGACAAGAGGGATGTCCTTATACTGACAACAATTCACGGAGACAGTACCACCTCCGTCCCTGTACGAGGTACCAGTACCCACACCTCTAAACCTAATTGTATCCTGGATTACAATAAGTACATGGGCGGAGTGGATCTTTCAGATCAGGTACTGAAGCCGTACAGTGCCCTGCGGAAAACAAAAATCTGGTACAAGAAGCTGGCCGTGTATATCATCCAGATGGCACTGTATAACGATTACGTGCTATTCCGTTCTACCAGCCAGAGGGGGACATTTATGCACTTTCAAGAGGAAGTCATAAAGAGCCTAATATTTGGGAACCAGCAGGCAGAGGGCCCCAGTACTTCTAGTACTGGCCCCCGTATTGTACCAGGACAGCATTTTTCTGATGAAATCCCCTCCACTGGAAAAAAGGGCAGGACACAAAAAAGGTGCAAAGTTTGCTATAAAAAGGGAATAAGAAAGCAAACTATTTTCCAGTGTGACACTTGCCCCGACAAACCCGGCCTATGTATAAAGGAGTGTTTTAAAATATACCACACATCTATGGATTATTAGGTTCATCATTTCACCGTGCTTCGGGGGTCTTGCTAATGCCACATAGCACCCACCATTCATTCCACCAGAATCTGAGCCGCAAAATCCAAAAATCACTCCTTCCCTTCTGAGTCCTGCCATGCACCCAACTGGTATTTTTTGGTCACATGTGAGGCACTGTATTGGTGCTTTGGGGGTCTTGCTAATGCGACATAGCATCCACCAAAATTCCACCAGAATCTGTGCTGCAAAATCCAAATATCACTCCTTCCCTTCTGAGTCCTGCCATTTTTTGGTCACACATGAAGCATTGCCGTACTCGGGAGAAATTGGGGCACAGATTTTGGGGTGCTTTTTCTCCTTCATACCTTATGAAAATGAAAAATTTTGAGCCAGAACTGCATTTTTGTGTAAAAAAATGTAATTGTTCATTTGCACAGCCCAGTTGTATCAAAATTGGTGAAACCCCTGGGGGTTTGAAATGTACACTATACCCCTAGATGAATTCCCTGAGGGGTGTAGTTTGCAAAATGGGGTCACTTGTGGGGGGGTTCCACTGTATTGGTGCTTTGGGGGTCTTGCTAATGCGACATAGCACCCACCAACATTCCACCAGAATCTGTGCTGCAAAATCCAAATATCACTCCTTCCCTTCTGAGTCCTGCCATTTTTTGGTCACACATGAAGCATTTCCGTACTCGGGAGAAATTGGGGCACAGATTTTGGGGTGCTTTGTCTCCTTCATTCCTTGTGAAAATGAAAAATTTTGAGCCAGAACTGCATTTTTGTGTAAAAAATTTAATTTTTCATTTTCACTGCCCAGTTGTACCACAATTGGTGAAACCCCTGGGGGTTTGAAATGTACATTATACCCCTAGATGAATTCCCAGAGGGGTGTAGTCTGCAAAATGGGGTCACTTGTGGGGGGCTTCCACTGTATTGGTGCTTTAGGGGTCTTGCTAATGCGACATAGCACCCACCAAAATTCCACCAGAATCTGAGCTGCGAAATACAAAAATCACTCCTTCCCTTCTGAGTCCTGCCATGCACCCAAATGGTATTTTTTGGTCACATGTGAGGCATTGCCGTACTCGGGAGAAATTGGGGCACAGATTTTGGGGTGCTTTGTCTCCTTCATTCCTTGTGAAAATGAAAAATTTTGAGCCAGAACTGCATTTTTGTGTAAAAAAATGTAATTTTTCATTTGCACAGCCCAGTTGTATCAAAATTGGTGAAACCCCTGGGGGTTTGAAATGTACACTATACCCCTAGATGAATTCCCTGAGGGGTGTAGTTTGCAAAATGGGGTCACTTGTGGGGGGCTTCCACTGTATTGGTGCTTTGGGGGTCTTGCTAATGCGACATAGCACCCACCAAAATTCCACCAGAATCTGAGCTGCAAAATACAAAACCATTGATCAAAGTGTGGCTACCCCTAGAGAACCACAACATCATGATAGAATAAGAGATTTTGAAAATAAAGGTGCACGACCTAAGTATCCATCTTACACTAGGAACAAAGAACAATCTCAGTCCTACACAAGAAATAGAGAACAAACTCCTCAGGTTTCTTTTTTAGAGAAAAGTCTCTTCCCCCTGTGGCAGACTCAAAATCGATACAGCATACTCAATGTAGAGTCCCCAAAAAGAAAAAATCTAGATTCAGGGGGAGAAGAGGAGGAGCTAAAAAATCAATGCAAAACTATAAGGAAAGAGTGAGAAACAAGGGTCTTTTTAATCTTTCATCAAAAATCCTAACAGAAAGTGAGAAAGCAGTGATAGCAAAAGGCTTGAAATTTGTACCTACAAAACCCCCTGAATTGTTTGATCTATACGTGGAGCTTAATCGCTACACTAGAGATCTGTGTAGACAGAGATTTTTTGATGCTAAAAAACTTAGGGCAAACGATGTCGAGGGTGTGCCCATTTTTTTGGATGAGGGTGATCAGCCAATTATACACATATTAGAGGATCTACAGGGTGAGAGTGGAATTAGTTCCACTCCGCCAGTTCCTTTATACGATATCAATTCAAAACATATAAATAAACTCAGGAAAAAATCTGAATTTTACCCGATACAACAGAAGGATGGATGCATTGAGGCCTTCTATTCGCTGACCCTACAGGAATTTAAAACCATATGTGAGAAAGCCAATGATAAAAAGACCATCACAAAAAGAGATAACCTTCATCCAAACGAAAGGGCTGCCCTTAGAGATCTTAAAAGAGACAATTCAATTATTATAAAAACAGCAGATAAAGGGGGGGGGACTGTTGTTCAAGATAAAGTTGACTATATCAAAGAAGCTCTCCGCCAATTGAACAACAGTAAATTCTATGAGATTCTAAAACAAGACCCTACCCCCCCCTTCTCTAAAAAACTCAAAAAGCTGTTGGATAAAGCCCTGGCCGAGGGAGCAATATCTAAGAAGGAACACAATTTTTTACACAATCCCTTTCCGGTCACTCCAACTTATTATCACTTACCAAAAATACATAAATCCATCACTTCACCCCCGGGGCGTCCAATTATTTCAGGTGTAGGGTCCCTCACTTCTAATTTATCGGCTTTTGTAGATGCACACCTTCAAGGACGTGTGGTGTCATTGAGGTCCTACATCAGAGATACATCACATTTTCTCAATAATATCAGAAATGTTAAATGGAACTCGGATTACCTTTTCATTACATGTGATGTTGAATCCTTATATAGCAACATTCCTCATCAAAGAGGAATAGAGGTACTCAAACACTACCTAGATCAAGATGAGGGCCTCAGTGACACCAAACGTGATTTTCTATTGAATGCAGTACACTTTATTTTATCACACAATTATTTCACTTTTGATGGATCTTTTTATTTACAGATCCTTGGTACCGCCATGGGCACCAGATTCGCCCCTAGTTTTGCCAATCTCTATATGGGTCACCTCGAGGAGGACTTTGTCTGGGGTGGCCCATATGAGGCGAATCTGGTGTACTATGGGCGGTACATAGACGATTTATTTTTTGTTTGGGAAGGGGATATTCTATCAGCGCACAATTTTGTTACTTTTCTTAATTCCAACACTTATGGTTTAAAATTCACCAGCACCATTCACGAATCACAAATTAACTTTTTGGATATTGCTCTCTCGACCAGGGAGGGGACTATTCGAACCTCAACCTATCACAAAGAAGTTGATTGCCATAATTATTTGAATTTTAATAGCAGTCACCATCGGCCTTGGGTTGAGAATATACCCAAGAGCCAATTCTTAAGGATCAAAAGGAATTGTTCGGATGGCTTTGACTACGAGAGACAGATAAATGAACTCACTATCGCCTTTAAAGAAGCAGGATATCCTGAAGAACTCCTAGTCAAAGCTAAGAATGACATAATGGAAATCAATCGTGACTCCCTATTAGTCATTGAAGAATCACAGCATCCAAAAAAACAGTTAAAAAATTCTGATTTCTTGGAGAACTTCACACCGATTTTTGTTTCTAAATTTAATAGCCACTCAAAACAGCTAAAAAAGGTCATACAAAATAACTTTAAAATTCTTAAAAGTGACAAATATTTGGCCCATTCATTGGGAGATACCCCAAGGGTGGTCTTCAAAAGAAATACCACCCTCAAAAACTCCTTAGCACCAAGCCATTTTCTACCAGTCCCTAAAGATATTCTCACAACTCTCAATAGCCGGAAAGGCTGTTACAAATGTCAAAGACTTAAATGTATAACCTGCAAATTTCTAAATAACAGTACACAATTCTCCTCTTCCACTAACGGTTCAGTACACACAATTGAGAACTTTATAAACTGTACGTCTACATACGTTATATATTTGATCACCTGTGTATGCGGCTTACAATATGTAGGCCGCACGACTCGCTCACTTAATGTGAGATTTCTGGAGCACAGAAGAAATATGCTCAAATGTGCCATCTCACATAGTTTATCACGACACATAAAATATAGACATCAGGGTGTCATTGATGGTCTAACCATTCAGGGGATCGAGACAATCAAAGCCACACCAAGGGGAGGTGACAGGTTTAACCAATTGTGCAGGAAAGAAGCCTATTGGATATTTGCATTGAACAGCCTGCATCCAGCTGGTTTAAATGAATGTATAGAGCTAAATAACATCTAAAAATCTAAAGATTTAATCCCTGCTCCTCCCCCTACTTGATTGGCATTCATCTATTATATTATTATATTATTTTATTTCTTTTTATATAATTTGTTTTTATATATAATCTATTTCTCTGTTTATCATAACTCATTTGTCACATATATGTATTTACATAAAAACATTTTTTCTGTTTTTGTACTCTATTAGCAGTGAAAAACTCACTATATCGATTATTAATTCCATAAATGGAAAGTAATACTAAAATCACTAACTACCATGTATTAACAAAAGGTTGTTATGTTCAAACTAAATATTGGTATAAATAACGCTATAGCAAACAATATTTACAATTTTCTTTAAAATATAAATGTATGTTGGAAATATGTAGGATTCGAACCGGGGCTACATGAAGGTTCATGTTGCCAGACGGGTGAGCTACCTATTGAGCCACCTTGCCCTTTACTGAGAACAATAGTCTTTCTTGCTATCTATTTCTAGAGCAGTTAATGTAGTTGCTTTGTATGTTTTTTTCTATGTTTTTTAAAAAAAACATTAGATGCCATTCCTCGCTTAGGGTTCTTTCTTCTTTTCTTTTTGGGGGGTTTATTTTGATATTTTGTTTATGCATGTATATGTATATATTTTTTTATGCGATATGTAGTCCAAATGCCTTGTGCAAATAAAATCAGCCACCTATGGATAACGGACACTTCCCTCTTAAATTTGACCATAGAGGGTTAATAAACCACCTTGCAGCACTAATGAGTGCCTCAGCACGATTGGAGAGCAGTGCTTTAAAAAGCCATCAATCATGATCTCTGTTATACCCTTCTGAAGAAACCGCTACACACAGCTACAGCGGAGAAACGCGTCAAGATACAGAGACAAAACTCACTCCAACTGTGAAATCCTTCTCAGCAGCTCCTTTACAAAGGTTTCCGTACCATCTCTCGCTTACCAGCTGATTCAAGCATCAAGCCTCCCCAGCCGTCACAGCACGAACCACGCTAGCCGCACGTCGGCAGAATCACATAAGTCTGGGTGAGTGTACTGGTCCTACTTGCTTCGCAAAGTCTCCGGCAATTCAGCGTGTGTCATCTAAGCTGTTGCCGAGGCAGACAGCTCGCTCTCTGCTCAATATCAAATCAGCTGTTCGTCAACAGGCGACGTCAGCTGGCAGAGGTGCTTGAGCAGTCTGCAGACTGCATCAAATTGTTTATAACCAGGCTGCTATCCATCATCATCTTTAAGCTGGACACCCAGTATTAGAAACCTTGGCTCAAAGGAGAGCACACACCCGCAATTGGGACTATTGGCTGCTGCTACGATTTCACGTTGAGTGTAAATATGTCCATTCATTTATAAATTTTATATTTCTGTTATTATGTATTTATGATTTATTATAATGGTGTTTTATATACTTTTAATATAAAAATAAAAAATTATTTGTACCATCCCCAATCGTTTGGCGCTCTCTGGTTGTGTATAGTTACTAATACACATTCCGTATCTTCCCCTGTATCTAGTTTGCAAATGTATCCAATTTGCTAATTGGGAGCTGCCAACCATTTCTTCCCTGACTATCCCGTTATTCCATAAGTGTGACCGCACTAGTGTTTGCGCCTGATGGGTTTTTTTCTAAAAACCTAGGTGTTTTGTTTAAAATACAAAAATCACTCCTTCCCTTCTGAGTCCTGCCATGCACCCAAATGGTATTTTTTGGTCACATGTGAGGCATTGCCGTACTCGGGAGAAATTGGGGCACAGATTTTGGGGTGCTTTGTCTCCTTCATTCCTTGTGAAAATGAAAAATTTTGAGCCAGAACTGCATTTTTGTGTAAAAAAATGTAATTTTTCATTTGCACAGCCCAGTTGTATCAAAATTGGTGAAACCCCTGGGGGTTTGAAATGTACACTATACCCCTAGATGAATTCCCTGAGGGGTGTAGTTTGCAAAATGGGGTCACTTGTGGGGGGCTTCCACTGTATTGGTGCTTTGGGGGTCTTGCTAATGCGACATAGCACCCACCAAAATTCCACCAGAATCTGAGCTGCAAAATACAAAAATCACTCCTTCCCTTCTGAGTCCTGCCATGCACCCAAATGGTATTTTTTGGTCACATGTGAGGCATTGCCGTACTCGGGAGAAATTGGGGCACAGATTTTGGGGTGCTTTGTCTCCTTCATTCCTTGTGAAAATGAAAAATTTTGAGCCAGAACTGCATTTTTGTGTAAAAAATTTAATTTTTCATTTTCACTGCCCAGTTGTACCACAATTGGTGAAACCCCTGGGGGTTTGAAATGTACATTATACCCCTAGATGAATTCCCAGAGGGGTGTAGTTTGCAAAATGGGGTCACTTGTGGGGGGCTTCCACTGTATTGGTGCTTTGGGGGTCTTGCTAATGCGACATAGCACCCACCAAAATTCCACCAGAATCTGAGCTGCAAAATCCAAAAATCACTCCTTCCCTTCTGAGTCCTGCCATGCACCCAAATGGTATTTTTTGGTCACATGTGAGGCATTGCCGTACTCGGGAGAAATTGGGGCACAGATTTTGGGGTGCTGTGTCTCCTTCATTCCTTGTGAAAATGAAAAATTTTGAGCCAGAACTGCATTTTTGTGTAAAAAATTTAATTTTTCATTTTCACTGCCCAGTTGTACCACAATTGGTGAAACCCCGGGGGGTTTGAAATGTACACTATACCCCTAGATGAATTCCCTGAGGGGTGTAGTTTGCAAAATGGGGTCACTTGTGGGGGGCTTCCACTGTATTGGTGCTTTGGGGGTCTTGCTAATGCGACATAGCACCCACCAAAATTCCACCAGAATCTGAGCTGCAAAATACAAAAATCACTCCTTCCCTTCTGAGTCCTGCCATGCACCCAAATGGTATTTTTTGGTCACATGTGAGGCATTGCCGTACTCGGGAGAAATTGGGGCACAGATTTTGGGGTGCTTTGTCTCCTTCATTCCTTGTGAAAATGAAAAATTTTGAGCCAGAACTGCATTTTTGTGTAAAAAAATGTAATTTTTCATTTGCACAGCCCAGTTGTATCAAAATTGGTGAAACCCCGGGGGGTTTGAAATGTACACTATACCCCTAGATGAATTCCCTGAGGGGTGTAGTTTGCAAAATGGGGTCACTTATGGGGGGCTTCCACTGTATTGGTGCTTTGGGGGTCTTGCTAATGCGACATAGCACCCACCAAAATTCCACCAGAATCTGAGCTGCAAAATACAAAAATCACTCCTTCCCTTCTGAGTCCTGCCATGCACCCAAATGGTATTTTTTGGTCACATGTGAGGCATTGCCGTACTCGGGAGAAATTGGGGCACAGATTTTGGGGTGCTGTGTCTCCTTCATTCCTTGTGAAAATGAAAAATTTTGAGCCAGAACTGCATTTTTGTGTAAAAAATTTAATTTTTCATTTTCACTGCCCAGTTGTACCACAATTGGTGAAACCCCGGGGGGTTTGAAATGTACACTATACCCCTAGATGAATTCCCTGAGGGGTGTAGTTTGCAAAATGGGGTCACTTGTGGGGGGCTTCCACTGTATTGGTGCTTTGGGGGTCTTGCTAATGCGACATAGCACCCACCAAAATTCCACCAGAATCTGAGCTGCAAAATACAAAAATCACTCCTTCCCTTCTGAGTCCTGCCATGCACCCAAATGGTATTTTTTGGTCACATGTGAGGCATTGCCGTACTCGGGAGAAATTGGGGCACAGATTTTGGGGTGCTTTGTCTCCTTCATTCCTTGTGAAAATGAAAAATTTTGAGCCAGAACTGCATTTTTGTGTAAAAAAATGTAATTTTTCATTTGCACAGCCCAGTTGTATCAAAATTGGTGAAACCCCGGGGGGTTTGAAATGTACACTATACCCCTAGATGAATTCCCTGAGGGGTGTAGTTTGCAAAATGGGGTCACTTGTGGGGGGCTTCCACTGTATTGGTGCTTTGGGGGTCTTGCTAATGCGACATAGCACCCACCAAAATTCCACCAGAATCTGAGCTGCAAAATACAAAAATCACTCCTTCCCTTCTGAGTCCTGCCATGCACCCAAATGGTATTTTTTGGTCACATGTGAGGCATTGCCGTACTCGGGAGAAATTGGGGCATAGATTTTGGGGTGCTTTGTCTCCTTCATTCCTTGTGAAAATGAAAAATTTTGAGCCAGAACTGCATTTTTGTGTAAAAAATTTAATTTTTCATTTTCACTGCCCAGTTGTACCACAATTGGTGAAACCCCTGGGGGTTTGAAATGTACATTATACCCCTAGATGAATTCCCAGAGGGGTGTAGTTTGCAAAATGGGGTCACTTGTGGGGGGCTTCCACTGTATTGGTGCTTTGGGGGTCTTGCTAATGCGACATAGCACCCACCAAAATTCCACCAGAATCTGAGCTGCAAAATCCAAAAATCACTCCTTCCCTTCTGAGTCCTGCCATGCACCCAAATGGTATTTTTTGGTCACATGTGAGGCATTGCCGTACTCGGGAGAAATTGGGGCACAGATTTTGGGGTGCTGTGTCTCCTTCATTCCTTGTGAAAATGAAAAATTTTGAGCCAGAACTGCATTTTTGTGTAAAAAATTTAATTTTTCATTTTCACTGCCCAGTTGTACCACAATTGGTGAAACCCCGGGGGGTTTGAAATGTACACTATACCCCTAGATGAATTCCCTGAGGGGTGTAGTTTGCAAAATGGGGTCACTTGTGGGGGGCTTCCACTGTATTGGTGCTTTGGGGGTCTTGCTAATGCGACATAGCACCCACCAAAATTCCACCAGAATCTGAGCTGCAAAATACAAAAATCACTCCTTCCCTTCTGAGTCCGGCCATGCACCCAAATGGTATTTTTTGGTCACATGTGAGGCATTGCCGTACTCGGGAGAAATTGGGGCACAGATTTTGGGGTGCTTTGTCTCCTTCATTCCTTGTGAAAATGAAAAATTTTGAGCCAGAACTGCATTTTTGTGTAAAAAAATTTAATTTTTCATTTGCACAGCCCAGTTGTATCAAAATTGGTGAAACCCCGGGGGGTTTGAAATGTACACTATACCCCTAGATGAATTCCCTGAGGGGTGTAGTTTGCAAAATGGGGTCACTTGTGGGGGGCTTCCACTGTATTGGTGCTTTGGGGGTCTTGCTAATGCGACATAGCACCCACCAAAATTCCACCAGAATCTGAGCTGCAAAATACAAAAATCACTCCTTCCCTTCTGAGTCCTGCCATGCACCCAAATGGTATTTTTTGGTCACATGTGAGGCATTGCCGTACTCGGGAGAAATTGGGGCATAGATTTTGGGGTGCTTTGTCTCCTTCATTCCTTGTGAAAATGAAAAATTTTGAGCCAGAACTGCATTTTTGTGTAAAAAATTTAATTTTTCATTTTCACTGCCCAGTTGTACCACAATTGGTGAAACCCCTGGGGGTTTGAAATGTACATTATACCCCTAGATGAATTCCCTGAGGGGTGTAGTTTGCAAAATGGGGTCACTTGTGGGGGGTTCCTAACTTTTAGCATCTTATGGTGCCTAGAAACCTACATGGTGCCTAAAAAATAATCTCATAAAAAGGAGGCTCCAAAATCAAGTAGGTGCTCCATCTATTATGAAGCCTGTGGTTTGGTCAACGTGCACACTAGGGCCACATATAGGATATTTATGAAAACAAAAGAATTGGGGGAATCACTTTTTAGTCACATTTCTCTAGTAAAGTCTACTGTGTTCCTTAGAAAAATTTATTAAAATTGCAAATCTGCAAAAAAAATGAAATTTTGAAATTTCACCTACACTTTGTTTTAATTCCTGTGAAACACCTAAAGGGTTAACAAACTTCCAAAATGCTGTTTTGAATACTGTGAGGGGTGCAGTTTTTGAAATGGCATCATTTATGGGGGTGTCTCACATACAAGTCCCTCAAAGTCACATCAGAACTGAACTGGTCCCTAAAAAAATCAGTGTTTGAAATTTTCTTGAAAATTTGAGAATTTGCTATTCATATTTTAAGCCTCCTAGTGTCCAAAAAAATTAAAAGGAAGTTGAAATAATGATGGAAACATAAAGTAGACATATGGTCTATGTTAGTTATTAACTATTTTGAGTGGTATGATTATTTGTCTCACAAGCAGAAAATTTAACATTTTGCAAATTGCTAAATTTTCCATTTTTTTACGACATTTTGGTATTTTTCACAAAAAAACACTGACTGTATCGACCCAAATTTACCACTAATTTGAAGTACAATGTGTCACGAGAAAACAATCTCAAAATAACTGGGATAAGTAAAAGCAAAAAAAAGTTATCCCCACTTAAGTGATACATGTCAGATTTGAAAAAAAAGGGCTCTGTCAGGAAGGCAAAAACTGGCTGTGTCAGGAAGGGGTTAAAATCTAAGAAATCTATTTCCAGGAACTGGAGATATCTGCAGTCAAGCAAGCTGTCCTCCCACCAGAAAATTATGAATAAAAAGTCCACTCCACTATACACCCCTCCTCTGCATATTAAACATCCTCTACCACCCTGGAAGTTACTGTATGTATCAGGGCCCCTTCACTCAGCCCGATGCTCCTTCTCTCACCCCATCTCCTACCATCTGTGCAGTAAAGGGGTAATTAGTGGAAATTACTGATCCAGGCCCTACATGCTGACCGGTTGATATAATACCCCCTACCATCCACGGAACATCAAAGCTTCCCCCACCCCTACCGCTGGAGGATTGGTAGGGGCCCCAATACATTGCTATGTACAGGGGTCTACACTGCTGTTGACGCCTCTGTATGTATATAATTATTATTTATATACATTTGGTCTATCTATAATACTTTAACTGACCCGGCATATACTGGGTGACCTAAGTGTCCATCTCCGTGCTTTGCTCTGCCCCTCTGGAAACCCCCTTCTGAAAATCCTGCGTTTGCCCCTGGGTAGTGGCAGCAAAATGCAGCAGTAATGCCCCCATTTTATGGACAAGTCTCAGCCTGCAATGGCTCTGGCATCTTATTTCATGCAGCCATCCTTCTACTCAGAAGTTCAATAATCCACTGGAATAATTATGCATAACTACAAATGTATTTGCATACAACTTTGAATCAGGCCCTTAGTACATGCACACATTCTGCCTCAATAACAAAGCCTCTAGCTGGTCTACTGTTTTTCTGCTGTACTTGGTCTAAGTAATGAAAACATACACCAAACCATTGCTACATCTAAATTCCAATGTATTTTCTACTAAGTTTTATTTTAAGGTAGGGTCACCTGTAACATGTTTCTGATACTCTTCCCTGCTATATGAGAAGTAGAGTTAAAGTTAAGTATTATTTAATGTTATGAGTCACAAATTCTTACAATATTATACCAGAGTGGACTGTACTAACCCAAAAATGCCATAAAAACCCCAAAAAATGTGATGCACTCCAGAGCTTGGTTTTTTTCGCAACTCGTTCAGAATTTTGTAGAAAATGCATTGCTTGACTGCCAGGTATAGCCGTAGCCATACTTTTAAGGGTGTGGATCACAGGGTAGACAGCATCAGGTCAGCCTTAAAAAGTCAGCCAGTACAAGGTGAACACATTTAAAGGCTGACATGAGTTTTTCATGCTTTTTGGTCTCAATGTTGATACTTGAGCATTTAAACCCCTAATTAGTGTACCGCTTCACTTGCCATGCTTTGGGCCAGCTGCTTTGCTCCTCTACCACTGTACTCAGCACACTTTGCCCTTCCCAATCATAGCTCGCGTGGATGGAAAAGTATAAAAATGTTTTAAATTTTTTTTGTGAAAAACCCTTTTCGACCTTTTCAGTGGTTGACCTTCACTAAAGGCCAAATTTTGCTTGTGTAGACCTATTACATATTGACCCATAGTCCAGATCTCCTGTCTGAGCTTGGAGTACAATAAAAAAATGTTTTTAAAAAAGCAAGTACAAACTCTGCACATGGTGCAAATACATTTAGGAATCCATCTTTTGGAAATGTTTAAATCTGCCCCATCTGCATTGCAGAATATTTTTACCAAGCTGCAAATTCCTTTTTTTTTCCCCCTTTTCTCTAAAATCATGAAGAAAAATAATAATCATGGTTGGTATGTTTGTTGATTAACTTTCTCCTAATAGTTTACATAATACAAATACTTCCTGTAATAAATATCAAGGTTACCCTTTTAAGTTACAAAATCAATACTAACAGAACAGAGATCAGATTTCACTCTGGTGCAGCACTAATGGATAATAACAAGGCTTGATGACTCCTTTGTTAATGTTCACAAACATGTACTGTATTATGTGTCCGATTCATATAATAAGCTCCTTACATGTGCGATCCTTAAGCAATGCAAATGCAGGAGGAGGTTCATTGAAAGGCCAAGGAAACTGCACCCCGCAGCACAGTCCTTAGCCCAGCCACTCCTGTAAAACAGAAGAGATATGCTCCCATTTCAGCCACCTCCATCCGTCCCTGTGAATGCCTTTGCCTGTAGGAGGCATTCGTTGTTCTGCTCTGATATCGCAGGACCATTTCAGCGCATGCACAGAACACAAGGAGCAATATGATCTCTGAGCAATATATTGCTCAGTGTCCCGTTTTCATCAGTGACCAGAGATGGTTGCTGATTAAAATGAACTCTCCGCCGGAGGAAACTGCTGGTCACAGGGGCATGCTCCAGTGACCACCCAATGGCTGGTCATGGGAGCATGCTCCCGGTGACAGTCACCCTGTACACACGGGGATATGGTCACTCAGTGACCATTTTCCCAGCAACTATGGATGAAATCATGCATATGGGGCTTAAGAGAGAATAAATCATATGATCATAGAAATAGCCACTGTTTGGAAGATCTCGAGAAAACATTTCCTAATTTTCCTACACAGTGTAGTTTGTAAGTTGCGTGCATGTGTGTAAGTGTTCCGGTGGGGAGAAAGTCAATTATACTCTTGGTAATTCAGTTCTATGCACTTTAGAATAAATATTACTAATAACTACTTTCCTACCTAGATCCACAGGGCTGGTTTCTGTCTTTGGACAATATTACATACTTTACTTGAATTAGTCTGTTCACAAAGTTAAATGATATTTGCTTCAGACATTAAATATTACTGAGGCACTGACTGTGCTATTCCTATAGAAGCAAATCTGGCTGAGAATATTATAGATATTTGTTTCCGATAAAGCTCAGGCAAGTATTTAATGCATCTGCCTGACACTGTAATAACCTGATGCTTGCAGGTGATACCTTTTCCTGAGATCTCTGCAGGGTCTCTACTGACTGCAGGGTGCTTATATGTTAGTTGGGCGCCCAATATAGTAAGTACACTCATACCCCCACTATCCATGTCTGCATGGAGTTGATTATATATAGTGTGGCAAGCGCAGCGAGCCACTGAGCCCGAAGTGTGGCAACCGTAGCGCGCCCCGCGAGGGGACGCGGAAAACTAAGTAAATAGCTTAGTGGGCGCCCAACTGACGTATAAGTATCGGAAAAATATATATATGATATGTCACAATCCAACTGTTCCTGTTCAAACACCGGCAGGCGAACTGGAAGCTGATTGTGCTCAGGGTGTCTAAGGTTGAGGTATAAAGGTAGGACACAGGTCTTGCTATTGCTCCTGATGAAAATTTTGGATAAAGAAATTAAAACGTTGAGTTAAAAAGACAGCTTCTTTGCATCTTATTTATGCTGATAAACCGTGAGTGCTATCTTGATTGATTGAAGAGGGAGAGTGCAGAGTATACAAAGATATATATAATTATATACAAAGAATATATAATTCCCAACAGCCACTGCAACTGTTTCAGTAGCTGGTCACATGACCAGTGCCAGGAGATGACAGTTGAGAGTGAGCAGCAGTTAGGCAAGGCAGTTTGAGGTGATGATGACAGCAACGAGAGTGAGTAATGCTGTGTTACCGTTGATGAAGGTTGTGTGGGGCCACATCCCTGGGAGATGTGATCTTGGCCCCCCAGCCAGTGGCGTAACTATGAATTGGGCAACCCCCCGTCGTTAATGAGGGGCGCCCCCCGCCCGCAGCCTTACCTGTCTTGCTGGTCCCGGCTCCCTTGATTCTTCTGCTAGTGAGACGGACCAACACAAAGGGCCTTATTTTGGTTCACTCTTTCTGACAAAATCCTTCTTAGATGGACAAAACCATGTGCACTGCAGGGGAGCATATGTAAAATGTGCAGAGAGAGTTAGATTTGGGTGGGGTTTTACTTCAAAGTGAGATCTATATTGAAGTGTAAAAATAAAGCAGTCAGTATTTTCCCTGCACAGAAACAAAATTACTCACCCAAATCTAATTCTCTCTGCACAAGTAACATCTGCCCCACCTGCAGTGCACATGGTTTTGTCCATCTAAGAAGTATTTTGTCAGAAAGAGTGAACCAAAATAAGGCCCAAAATGTCCTCCCCTATACAGCAGACAGTTTCAGAGAACTGTCTGCTATATGGGGCGAACATTTTATTGCGGTTCTTCTCACTAGCAGAAGAATGAAGCCAGCAAGGGAGCCGGGACGGGACCAGCAAGACAGGTAAGGCTGCGGGCGGCGGATTGGCGGGCGGCAGATGGGCGGACGGGAGGGGGCTAACTATAGCACCACAGCCCCCCAGCACCCACACATGCACAGCGCCCCCCCCCCCGCGGCCGCGGGGGCTGCGGTGCTATAGTTACGCCTCTGCCCCCAGCCTTAAGAGAGTGTGGTAGTCCTCAATGTCAGCATCCACTGTGAGTAGGACAGAAACTGACAGCGGCAGAAGGTGCAATATGGACAGCACCATAAGGCCTCCGGCAACCGACCATGAAAGGAGGCAGGTCATGAGGTAAAACTTGGAGATCCTTATAAAGAGAGAAGGCAGGCATAGTTGCAGTGGGCACCCAAGTATGCGATGCAATCAACGCGATTTTTACATTGGAATCAATGTGAACTGGTCCCTGAGACCCCATTTTACTTTGGCCCCAATGTTAGATGCCCCCCAGACCCCAATTTTCATTGTTTCCCAACCCTGATGGGTCAAATGCCCCCCCATTGTTAATGCCACCCCGAAGCGTGGCGAGCGCTGCGAGCCCGCGAGGGGCGGCAGTACGCGTCCTCCGACCTTTTCATACCCCCACTATCCACGTCGGCGTGGAGTTGATTTTATATAGTGTGGCGAGCGCAGCAAGCATTACTTCACAGATATTACGTGTCCCCTCGCTGCGCTCACCACGCTATATAAAATCAACTCCACGCCGACGTGGATATTGGGGGTATGAAAAGGTCGGAGGACGTGTACCGCTGCGCTCGCCACGCTTCGGGTTGGCGTTCATCGTGGGGTGGCGTTAACAATGGGGGGGCATTTGTCATGAAAAATACCCATAAGGGTGGGTATACAATGGAAAATCGGGTCCATTGGCCCATTTAACATTGTTCCCATGTCAAATCGGGTCCATCGCATCGGTCGCATCACATGCCTTTACTTAAGGCATGCGATGGACGCGATCTTTTCATTGTTGGGGAAAAAGCTAAAAATAGCCCTAAAATCGCGTTGGTCGCGTCCATCGCATACCTTAAGTTAAGGTATGCGATCACCTGCGACAGGCGCCGTGCTAGGAAACAAGTATCAAAATTGCTTATTTACGGTTTGAGTGTACTAAGGACCTTATTCAGATCTGATCGCAGTACAAATGTGTTTGGAAAATAGGCAAAACCATGTGCACTGCAGGTGAGGCAGATGTGACATGTGCAGAGAGAGTTAGATTTGGGTGGGTTGTGTTGAAACTGAAATCTAAATTGCAGTGCAGAAATAATGCAGCCCGTATTTTCCCTGCACAGAAACAAAATAACTCACACAAATCTAACTCTCTCTGCACATTTTACAACTGCCCCACCTGCAGTGCACATGGTTTTGTCCATTTTCCAAACAAATTTGTACAGCAGATCTGAATAAAGGCCTAAGTGTAGTATCTGTTCATTTTATTTACATTTCAATTGATTCTAGTAATGTAAAGCGAATTTCATACATTAATCTCAGAACAGTCATGCAGAACAGCTGAACACCGATAAGATCCAATATGCCACCGGCCGGACCCACTTGTCTGATAAAGCCGCTAAAATGATTATCTCCACAGTGCCAGGCCTCAATGTGTTCAACACCACACACACACACACACAAATGTGTAAATTAAGCCTGACAGGGGGGACCATTTGATACCAGACAATGATGTAGCACATGGCTGTTAGTGGTCCACTGGTGTAATAGAGGTGTCATACACCAGGAAGTAAAGCAAGTGGGAGACACAGATAGATGGAGCCCAGCTCACTGGGGTCCAAATGCACTAAACTTTAAAAGTGATAAAATGGAGAGTGATAAACCACCAGCCAATCAGCTCCTGCCTGACATGTCACAGATTGTGTTTGAAAAATGGCAGGCAGGAGCTGATTGGCTGGAGGTTTATCACACTCCATTTTATCAATTTTGAAGCTTAGTGCATCTGGCCCATGATCTTTACTTCATGAATCTGGTGCTGTCAAATGAAAGTTAAAAATACTATTTCTGTGATACTATGCTGCTTCTTAACTGGGTACACTCCTGTGAGCAGCAGCAAATCCTTTGCTGGGACCTGTGGTGCTACCAGATTGTTCTGCAGCAGCCCTGCCCCTGTTGTGATGCAGCACTTAGCAGCTCCGCCTCCAATGCAATACTCTCTGGACAGAGTTAACACAGCTCAGCTGCCACAGGTAGCAGTGCTGAGCACAGACATGGGGCCTTATTTTGGTTCATTCTTTCTGACAAAATCCTTCTTAGATGGACAAAACCATGTGCACTGCAGGGGGGGCAGATGTAACATGTGCAGAGAGAATTAGATTTGGGTGAGTCATTTTGTTTCTGTGCAGGGAAAATACTGACTGCTTTATTTTTACACTGCAATATAGATCTCACTTTGAAGTAAAACCCCACCCAAATCTAATTCTCTCTGCACAAGTAACACCTGCCCCACCTGCAGTGCACATGGTTTTGCCCATCTAAGAAGGATTTTGTCAGAAAGAATGAACCAAAATAAGGCCCATGGTGTGGATTGCACTCTGCGGAGCTGAACTACAGCCCTGAGTCAGTCAGTACAGAGTTAAGGTGGCCATACATCTACAGATCGATTGTCAGATCTGGCTGGTTGGAACAAAACCCTGGTAATATCTGAATGACAGTTTTTGGCAGTTTTCCAGCATATCAAAGCAAAATGGTCAACTGTCATTTGCGCTCATCCATTACCAGGATTTTGTTCCAACCAGCCCAATCTAACAATCCATCTGTAGATGTATGGCCAGCTTTACTCTAAGCTACCATGTGTGGCATTGCTGTGCTCAGGCAAATGCTGCATTGTATGAAAACGAAACTTAAACTAAAAGAATGGCCATTCACCTTTTTGGAAGCAATGACGCACTCTCTCTTTTAAGTGAGCCATTCAAAAGAAACGCCTCGCTCACAGCCGGCCCAATTCTAGTAAGCAACATGCACAGCATCCAAATACTCTACATTTCTTCACGTATAGAGGAAAGTTTATACTCTTTTCTGACTTAGGTGGCAACACACCAGAGGCTTTATTATGTCCTACCTGGTGGTCACAGTCCTGAAAGCAAAACAGGTGAGACTGTCAGCAGAATGTCCTCAGGATGATCTTTGGGTGGGTCAGAGTGAACCTTTTTTCAATGAGAAGCATGTAACCAGGTAGACTTTTCTCTGACTTTCACAGCTGTTGGAGTCCTCAGCAAAACCTGGCAAGGTCCTTCCCACCGATATGACAAGTTTTTAATCATTACAAAAATCATCAGGCTCTAAATCAGTGGTTCTCAACCTGGGGTACTAGTACCCCTGGGGGTACTTTGCAGACCTGTTGGGGGTACCTGAAAATAATATTGATAATGGCGGAAACATAAAAAGAAGTTTCCCGATGGTGGAAAAAATCTCCCATTGCCATTGAGACAAACCACGTTGCATCATATTTGGTTCAGACGGCAGCATCATTTGCATCTCCTCCTGCTTTTGCCTGACCAGCAATCCACTGGGAGCTACCCCAGCTGCCCTCAGACATCAGCGATCTGACACGGGTGGAGGAAACAGTGGCTTTAATTCTACAGGCGTTAGTGGGACACAGCCAGTGGCCAGACACAGAGGGAACGGATTCCTGACCGCACACTCCTTAATATAAGTACACACATACCACTCACTTCCACTTCACTCAGAAGTTCTGTGGATATATCAAATTGAGAGGAGGGGGTACTCATAAATGAAAAGCCTAATCAAGGGGTACGGGAGAGAAAAAAGGTTGGGAACCACTGCTCTAAATCATGGCATGTCTCAGGGTGGCTGGGCTGCAAGGAAGTAACAGCATCAAGTATCTGCTTAACTTGTTTGCTTATATTGATCATATATGGGAGAAGTTTTGTGCTACTACTAGAAGACAGTCATGTGTGTCATCATCCTCCTCTTCTGAGTCTGTAAAGGCTAATCTCCTAATGGCAAAAGGGTCACAGGACTTAAAATGTTGCATCGCTAAATGATGAGATTTCTGGGCTCAAGCAATGCTAATTCCCACTTGGTGAGCCTTGAGGTACAGTAGTTAAGTGTTGAGTCTGCTTGCATGTAAGTAGGGTCGCTACTGCATATGGTACATATAAATACAATGGCTGGTTTAGGTTTACGATGTCTGCATATTTGTCAACCAGGGTGGCAGCAGCTGCTACAGCTCTCAGGCAGACAGTTAATAGTACTGCAGCATGGCCCATGACAGAAAAAGGTTTGTTATAATGTGGTATGCCCAATGCTGGTGGTTGCAAGAGCAATTCTTTCAACGTCTGGAACGCTTGCTCGGGGTCTTCTGTATGCTGTAGAGAGTATTGGGAATAGATTGTTTGGTTAGATCATATAAAGGTGCAGCTAACTGTAAATAGTTAGGTGTCCACTGTCTACAGTAACCGGTTATTGCCAAGAAAGCTCGTATCTGCTTCTTATTCAGAGGTAACTTTACCTTCTGAATGGTATACACTTTCTTTGTGGTTATGTGTAGGTGACCCTTTGTTTTGCATTTCCCAATATACTGTACTCTCTGGGAGCATAATTGCAATTTGTCTTTAGACACCTAGGGGTGAAATGTAATAGGATGAGAGATTCAGAAAGTGAGAGATTTGGTAAGAAATCTCCAGTTTTTTTAAAGTGGCAATCATTTACACAGCAAAACCAGTGTGATTTTGCTGTGTCAATGATTGCCACTTTAAAAAAACTGGAGATTTCTTACCAAATCTCTCACTTTCTGAATCTCTCATCCTATTACATTTCACCCCTAGTGTCCTCTGTCTGCTAAAAAACATAGCAAAGCCTTAGTATCTTGTTCAGAGACTGCCAGCGAGGGTGAACAGAGTAGAAGAACATCTAAATATTGAATGAGGGTGGAGACACCTAATGGTGTAAAGTGACTCAAATCCTCATTTAATGCTTGTCCAAACAGTACAGGAGCATCCGTGTACCCCATAGGTAGACTGGTCCAAGGGGAATGTTGTCCCTTGTAGATAAAGGCAAAAAGGTAGTGGCTAAATGGGTAAATGGGGATTGAAAAGAAAGCAGAGCACAAATCAATTACGAAGTAGTGAGAACACTCTTGTGGTATCTGCATAAGAATTGTTGCGGGATTTGGGACCAAAGGGAGAACTGCAGCTTTGACAGCTCTCAGGTCCTGCATGAATCTACATGAGCACTTTTGCTGGGGGTCCTCCTCCCCTATTCCCATACTCACGGGGGTTAAGGTTTAACCAAACAACCCTTGTTCTAGAAGTCTCTGGAGCACCGGAAAAATTCCCTGCTTTGCCTCTGGCTTGAGTGGATACTGGGGCAGTTTAGGAAGCTGCTTGTGAGGCTTAAGTATAATACACACTGGCTCTACAGATTTGGTTAGCCCTATATGTGTACTGTCTTTTATCCACAGTTGCTCAGAGACCTGATACAGCCACCCTGGCAGAGTCTGCATAACTTGAGTTTACATGACTCAGGTTGCCACAAGACGTCTGGCACTTAGTCAGTGTTGTGTTCTGACACATGCAAGTATACCCTGTTAGGTGAACAACTGATGGAACACCTGAGTGCTATGTGCAGATCACGACCAAGCAAACTGACAGGTGCAATGGTGGCCATAAGAGTAACAGTTAAGGGTTCTGAAATAGCCATTTTAATTGGGTTGTTAGACACCCCTACTGTTGCGACAGTTTTCTTAGTAACAGGAAAATTCTGACTACCTGCAATAACTGAGGAAGTGGCTCCGGTGTTAATCAGACAAGGGATTATTTTGTCTTTCACAATTAAATTAACTATGGGATCAGTCTGTTCTGTCTCCATCATAATGTGCACAGGAACCACTGCCTCATGTCAATAAGTATTATTTTGGGGTAGCCTACCATTCCTGTCATCACATCTCTGCCTCCTCTGTCTGAGGGGTCTTCTGCAGTCATAGGATAAGTGTCCTGTTTCCTGACAGTTATAACAGATTACTCCCCTCTGAGAATCTGGTTTCTTAACACTGGATGTTTTTGTTTGCCTGCTGAGTGGTTGCTTCAGCTGCTTTTATCTATAAATTCATGAGCTTCTGTTGTCTATTTGTGTCTTTCTCAAACAAGTTAGATTCATGGAGCCTGCACCACTCAATAACATTGTTTAAAGATATTGTTTTCCAGTCCGATGTCTGTGTTGTTAATGGCGATTAAATATGACCAAAGAAACAATAAGTGAAAAGCGCAGGTTACGTATTATGTCCGTAACCAGCGTACCCTTTATACCTAGCTACGTGCGAACAAAACGTAGCGCAGCGTAGTGTACCTTTATTGTGTATTGCACACCAAAGAACCAATACCTTAATAAGAGATCCTTTCGCAGTACTCTGACTCTAATCTGCGAATATACCTTTAAGGACAGTGTCCGTAATATACCTTATCGCTATATGCGAATAAACAGACACAACCACAGTATAGAAGTAAGGAGATAGGAACTCCGTAAAAAGATGTATTTAAGTCCCTAACGGACAAAAGGGGGTTACAGGAATACAGGTATAACAAGTGATACAATAGTCTAACAATGAGTATAATAAACAGGCTCTACTAGGGGAAGAAAATACAGATACAGGATACAATCAGCCAACAATACAATGAAAATAAGTACCGTGAATGCAACCGTTTACCGTCCCATCAAATATGCGCAGCGCAGTCCGGTCGGAGCTCGCTATCGTTCAGGGTTGAACTATAGCCCGGTCGAAGGTCAGGGAAAGGAAGATGTGCCGAAGTGACCAAGGCCGCCCTGGGTCACCTATCTTATAGGGTCAGAAGGGGGAGGTCAAAGGCCCTTCCTATTGGTCGGAGGTTGTATGTCAGGTTCTCTGTGATTGGGGGTAAAATGATGCACCTGGTTTGAATAGGTGCAGGGGAGTGAACTTTGGAGTTCTTTGTTTGTTGGTATCGTCGTCAGGGGTTGTAAATAGCAGTAGAAACCGGTTACAACTAGATTCTTTTGTTATATACTTTTAAACAGAAACTGTCTTGGAGTTATGGATTTTGTCCATAACTATCGGACCGTATGTATTGCGAAATATTCGCAATGACCGGAATACTGCGCATAAGAAACGGAACGTAACGATACTAAACATGATACAGACGGATGTATGCAATGCTAACTAAGCTATGTGTGGCGTTCTAAACCTTTAACTATATTTTATTTAGTGTCAGTATGTTCTTATGAATTTATGTGTAATAGTATGGCTACGCTTCTGGTCCACTTTGTCACACAGACTCGGGTATGGAAACTTTATTTGCGCAACTCTGCGAACCAAAATGGCGGCCATACTATCCTAAAATGGCGTGTATGCAACTCGACTTTAACAGTCCACCCTTTAACAGTAAATATAAAACTGTTACAATACAAAATATTTTAAACAACAATACAGAAATTCATAATCCTAACAGAGAAATTTGGATCCGTGAATTGAACATATAAGGGGAGTAAACCATCTGCTCTTTGGCCGATCCAGGATCATGGATAAACGATGGGCCGCATTTATCGAACAATCTACTCAGGGTGACGAAGGATAATGTACAATTTTTGGGATAAAAATAAAAACAAGGGAGGTTACAACATATACACGTTCACAAATATGGTTTCTTTAAAGGGAGGTGGTTTCGATTCTAGGGTCATATACCAAACCCTGGTCTTCCTCTGCATCTCTCGTTCTTACACTCATGATTTTGGTACGTTTTGTCTTTCCCCGGGTCACCACCTTTAAACATTTGAACAGTAGCACAAAGACTATGATGGCACCACCGATACAGAGAAGGAGTTTTCCTATGTTAACTATGATTCCTTGCGCCCATTCTCCTAAACCGGAGAACCAGTGCATTGGATTCAACCAGGAGGTCCATTCGCTGACTTTGTTACCTATTTCTGCCAGGCTGATATGGTGTTCCCTTCTAAATTCCCATTTAAGCTGAAGAATCTCATCCATCCGATGATCGATGATTTCTTCTGGGTCTTCAGTATTGTTGGTGATGTATGTACAACATTTCACCCCAAACTGTGTAGAGAGGGTGACACAGTATCCTCCTGTCATAGCTGTCAGATAGTTCAACACCATCCGATGTTGGACTAGCTCTCTTTTGTACGCTTGTAACTCCTTCCCAGTGTATCTAAAGGTGTCATCATAAATCTCAGTGATGTTATCTACCAAGCTGGCTAATGCTTGAATATACTTAAAATTTATGACTCCTCTGGCGGTATGGGTGATATCTAATGCAATGAGGAGTTGGATACCGAACGACTCGTGTATCATTTCCGAAGCTAGGGGTTCTTTCTTGATTGTTAAATCCCTTTTATGGATTTGATCATAATGGGTATGAGTGTAAGGAGGAGGTATACCTCTGTGTATGCTTACCATCTCCTCATGTGTGAGGGTCATCACTTCAGGTAACACTCTACCTAAATAACAAATTCCAACGTAGTTCATGGAGAGCCATTTGTACGCCCTTCTACCACAAATATAATAAACGTCGTCAGGGAGGAAATAAGGGACAGAGTATTTCATGATTTTGTCACACATTATCCATAAGAACATTCCTGTCCCCTGCTCCCTGACTTGTTCCTCACAGGTTTCTGGCTGTAAAGTCATATTACAGTAGCCGGCTGATACTCTGCCGGCCATCATTTTACTTTTCTTCACCGTGTAGACATATTTATAATGTCTCCCACTGGTGCGGATCTTTAACAATAATTCCTTATCAATAGGCTCTCCATCTGGACGCTGGGAGTAAGTTATTGTCTGGTTGTGCCATGTCACTTCCCAAGTACCAATCGTTCTGGAACTCGAGAAGTTCATACATACCAGGGACTTATCCACTTGGTATGGGTGTAATCTAAGACTAGGGGACCTGGTATACAGGTATCTCTTATCCAGTGGCCTCCCTTTATTTAATACGCTTATCTCTGAAATATTAAGCGGTTATGGGACTAGGCCTACACTACTCCTTTTATGTAGCACTTGTGAACACACCCAGCATTCTGTTTGGTTTAAGACCTTACCCACTAGTGAGTGGTAATCACTCAAGGGATGTCGGCCTGTAGTTGCCTTACTTGTCGACTGACATCGCTGGATGCATTCTTCTTCCATTTTCGGTTGACAATATCTACAGACACAGTACTCACCAGACAATAACCCATCACATAACCCTTGAACTACGTTTTCCTCATACCTTTTACCTTCTCCTGTTATGGGTAAAGTATCAAGCTGATTTAGGGATTCTACTTCACCCATATCTGGGTCCATTATTACACTGTCAGAACTCCGCTCCGATCGCTCTAGAATGTGGCAGTCACCGAGTATCCTTGGATAAGGAAGAGGAAACAGGAAGAAAACAAGGAAATAGATATATAACTGTGAACCTATTGCTTGGAGTCCTTCCATCATCTCTACCAGGGGACTTTTATTTGCTCTGCTCTTGGACCTTTGTTCGCTCAGGTTGCTTGACCTTGGCTGCCTTTCAGTCTTCCCGGAACAATGCTTCTAGCGACACTTCTTCTCTTTCGCTCTCTGCACACTGGAACTCTGGGTTACTGGCTTTCTTGCAGTGGGACGAATGTATCCAAGTCTCTCTCTCTGCGACTTTAATTGATGTAGTGCTGGTCAACAAAACTTGGTACGGTCCTTCCCAACGGTCTATCAAACAACCTGAGCGTAAAAAAAATTCGGATCATAACAAAGTCTCCTGGTTTAAGATTATGACAATTCACGGTAGGCATATCAGGTGTCAATAAATTCAGCTCCTTTTGTTGTTTCCTTAGCTGTTTGTTTAGCTTTAGGATATACTGTACAGTTAGCTCATTGTTACATTTGAGATCATCCTGTGGGTCTATCATGACGTGTGGCTGCCGACCAAACAATATCTCGAAGGGGGACAAGTTGAGCGGAGCCCTGGGAGTGGTCCTAATGCTATACAGCACAATAGGCAATGCCTCTGGCCATAACAACCCTGTTTCAGCCATAACTTTACCCAATTTGTTCTTAATAGTACCATTCATTCTCTCAACTTTGGCGCTCGCCTGGGGACGATATGGAGTATGAAGTTTACTATTAATCCCCAGGAGTTTACACATGATTTGGAAGACCTCTCCTGTGAAATGAGTGCCTCTGTCACTCTCAATGACCTTTGGGATACCATATCTACAGACAAACTCTTGACATATTTTCTTTGCTGTAAAGGTAGCAGTGTTGGAGGCAGCGGGGAAAGCCTCCACTCAGCTGGAAAACATGTCAACACATACTAATACATATTTCAAATTTCTACAGGGTGGTAACTGTATGAAGTCGATTTGTATTACCTGGAAAGGGCCTTCTGTAGGAGGGATGTGGGATGGCTCTGTTGGGATGGCTTTTCCAATGTTCTTCCTCAAACAGGTGAGGCATGACATTGCCACTCTACCTGCTTGAGAAGCGAACCCTGGTGCACACCAGTAGGCCTTTACCAGTTTGCACATACCTTCCTTCCCAAGATGTGTCAGCCCATGGGCCGCCTCGGCTAGACTAGGAAGATATGCCCTGGGGGCCACTGGTTTCCCGTGTCCATCTCTCCAAAGTCCGGTGGACTCTTGGCCACATCCCTTCGACTTCCATATTGCTCTTTCCTGTGGGGAACACAAATTCTGCATGTCTATCAGTTTGGATGTGGATACCATGTTCAGTGTACAGAGGTTTGTAGGATGGGTGGAAATATTGACAGGGCATGTGGCCCTTTTCGCTGCCTCATCAGCGCGGCTGTTACCAAGGGACACCGGGTCCTTCTCTGATGTGTGAGCTTTGCACTTGATAACAGCCACTCTGTCTGGAAGCTGGATAGCTCCGAGAAGTCTTCTAATGTATGTCGCATGCGCCACTGGTGTGCCAGCCGCCGTCATGAAATTTCGGAGGCGCCATAGGGCTCCAAAATCATGTACTACTCCGAAAGCATATCTGGAGTCGGTATATATGTTAACTGATTTTCCCTTGGCCAGTTCACATGCTCTGGTCAGTGCCACCAGATCTGCTACTTGTGCTGAGTGAGGTGGTCCCAAGGGTTCAGCTTCCACAATACCTTCTCCATCTACTACCGCGTAGCCTGTGCACAGCTCTCCCGTCTCCGTTTGTCTATGACAGCTACCATCAGTGAATAAGGTTATGTCTACCTCACTTAATGGGCTGTCGCTTATGTCAGGACGTGCTGTAAAGGTCTGATTCAGGTAGGTCATGCAATCATGCTTGTCCTCACCCTCACTAAACTCTGCTTTACCATATTCAGCAACATTCCCATCACCCTCCACCCTTTGTGCCTTGGAGGGCACATGAGGAAGGAATGTGGCTGGGTTTAGTGTGTTGCATCTTTTGATGGTAATATTTACTGGGGCCATCAGCGCCAGTTCCCACTTGGTGAACCGTGCTGAGGACACATGACGTGTTTGGGCAGAATTTAGGAGGGCAGAGACAGCATGGGGAGCATGAACAGTTAAATCGTGTCCTAACACCACATCCTCACTCTTGTTTACTAGTTGTGCTATTGCGGCCACACTTCGTAAGCAAGTTGGGAGTGAGCATGCTACTGTGTCCAGCTGGCCACTGTAGTACGCTACTGGTCGGTTGGCATCACCATGTTTTTGGACAAGTACTCCTGCCGCACACCCAGCTGATTCAGTTCCGTACAGTTCAAAGGGTTTCCCATAATCTGGCATTCCCAGTGCTGGGGCCTTTGTTAGGCTCACCTTTAGTTCCTCGAAAGCCAGCTCAGATTCCTCAGTATGAGAGACCCGGTCTGGCTTAGTTGAGGAAACCATCTCTTGTAGTGGTAATGCCAGAATAGAGAATCCTGGGATCCAATTGCGACAGTATCCACACATGCCTAGGAACGTACGGATCTGGTGCTGGGTTTGTGGCAGTGCCATGTTTCGAATCGCTTGGATTCGGTCGTCGGTGAGGTGTCTCAGCCCTTGGGTAAGGCAGTGGCCCAGATACTTAACCCTGGTCTGGCATAATTGTAGCTTATCCTTTGATACTTTATGTCCTGTCTCTGAGAGATGCATCAGCAGCTGTCTAGTGTCATCCACTGATGACTCCAGTGACTCAGAACACAACAATAAGTCATCGACATATTGTATTAGTATCGAACCACTCATTGGTTGAAAGGATTGTAAACAATCATGCAAGGCCTGGGAGAAGATGCTGGGGCGGTCTATGAATCCCTGGGGGAGTCGTGTCCAGGGATACTGTACTCCTCTGTAGGTGAAGGCGAACAGATACTGGCTGTCAGGGTGTAAAGGGACAGAGAAAAATGCAGAACACAAGTCAATGACTGTGAAATGAGTACAGTGAGGTGGGATTTGCATTAGGATGACAGCTGGGTTTGGCACTACGGGGAATTGGCTCTCAACTACTTTGTTTACCCCTCTTAAATCCTGCACTAGTCTGTAGCCCCTCCCCCCGCTCTTTTTCACAGGAAAGATGGGACTATTGGCCGTGCTGGAAGTTCTAACTAGGATTTCCTGTTGGAGCAATCGCTGGATCACAGGGTATACTCCTAGCTCAACTTCAGGTTTTAAAGGGTATTGCGGTATTTTTGGGGCTATCCTGCCTTCTTTTAAACGGATCTCTACTGGAGCTACATTTGCCATCAGCCCAGCATCCTGTCCATCTTTAGTCCAAAGGGAACCCGGTATTTGTGCTGTAATTTCAGCTACCCTAGATGGATTCGACTCTACAACAGTGGAATACAACATTAGCCTCTGAGGACTGTCCAGCATATCTTGCACTTCTTGTGTAAGATTTCTAGGAGTGTCCAGGAATACCCCATCGGGGGTGCAATAGATGACACATCCCATTTTACATAGTAAATCTCTACCCAGGAGGTTAGTTGGGGCCGCTGCAGCCAACAGAAAAGAGTGTTTGGTATGCAGAGGCCCGATTGTAACCTCTGCTGGTTTCGTCAGTGGGTAATGTTGTATTTTTCCTGTTACCCCAATTGCTGCTACTGATTGGTCGGTGAAACCCAAGTGAAGAGGAGTGTTGAGAACAGATCTGGCCGCCCCTGTATCAACCAAGAAGGTTTGCCTTACTCCAGCTATATCAACCTTTACCTGAGGTTCCTCTCTAAGGTGTTGTGTTAGTCTAACTGGCTGTAGGATACAGGTATGACCTGTTTCCTATTGTCTTACCTGGGTTGCCCTTAGTACCGTGTCAGCCATCAGATGGGGAGGAGGCATGTTGCGTGACCTGTCTGTCTCCTCCCATTGTCTAGGGGTTGGGTATCTCCGCGTCTCACCCTGGTGAGGCTCCCAGTCTCGCCTATGTGTTTTGTAACTCCTGGGGTTTCCTGACCTGCAGTGTGCGGAGTAGTGTCCTTCCTTATTGCAGTTATAGCAAATTATTGGCTTTCTACCTGCGTCTCTGGTGTTTTGTTGGTATGCAGCTTTATTTGGGACCTTTGAAAAAGCTTGGATGCTAACCGCCATTAGTTTTTCGGTTTGCATCTCTCTGTTTTTTTATATGTTTTTGTCATGGGCTACAGCAGATTCCCGTAGGGCATCTACTGTCATTCCTCGCCAATTTGGGAACGATGTCTGGACCCTGTTCCTCAATTTCTCTCTCAGCCCCTCCACTAACACAGAGACAACCATCTCCCTCAGGTGTGGGTTATCCTTAGGATCGGCGACACCAGTGTGTTTTGATACCGTCATCAAACCCCGGTTGAAATATTCGCTAGCTGCTTCACCATCTTTTTGTTTGATAGTGAATATCTTGCTATATTCCACTGCTGCAGGAAAATATACCCCCAACTGTAGGTTTATTAGGCGTATATTTTCCTGGTTGACCTCATCATTTATTTCCTTGTCGGCTCTCAACCCGCTATCCTGAATAAATTTCAAGATATCGATGTGAGTAGGGAGACAGGCCCTCAACATGATTCTCCAATCCTTGTTGGTGGGTTCATCAGAGTTTCCCAGATCCCTTACAAATTTCTGACATAATGTCAGATCTTTCCTAGGATCAGGGAAATCTGAAATGATGGACCGCAGTTCTAACCGTGTCCATGGGTTTAGCATGGCCATCTTTCTGGTAGGTATCACACCCTCTCTGTCTGCCTTACCATAGGGAACCTCCAGCGTGCTTAAAGGGTATGTTTGTACCACATCCGCATTACTGGGTCCTGGCGTGGGGCTGTCTGTGTCTGTGTTGTGTAGTGCTTTCTTACCTGGGTCCAAGACTATGCTGTTGGCATCAGCCGTCTCCTCTTCCTGTGCTGGAGCCCCAGCAGCAGGTTTTGCTGGTTCAGCCTTTCCTTCAATCATATTAATTGCATGGGAGACGGCCAGTGCCAACAGCTGCTCGTTTTCTTCTCGGGTTTCCTTATAAGGGGATAAGACAGGATACAAGTTAGCAACTGTTACATTATTACTCATGTCTTGCTTATTAGTTATTAACCCCTTCGGCACATATGGGGGTGGGGGAGCGGTAGCGGCTGCATTCTTATTGTGGCTGATTGCACCTGGTATTGCCAGACATTTGATTCCCCATTGTTCCTGCCCTTCCTTCTGCCACAATTTAAGAATTTCTATGTGGTTCACTCTCGTCTTACGACTGGAGAGTAGACATATTTCATCTTTTACTGCCGATAAGATTTCTGGATCAAAGCTACCAACACTGGGAAATTCTAGTTTGCTGCCTTGTGTCATTCTTTTCCATTTCTTTTGGTAAACAACTGCTCGTTCACCGTGCTTACAGCACATTATGAAAGCCGCCGACCCTTTGGGTCGACTAGATTCCTCCCTAACTGACTCGGTATCCCTGTGTGACCCGTTATTACCCATAATTACAGGAAAAAACGTTCACAGCTAGCAGAAACCGGAGGGCCTTTTATCAGTGAGTCACTCCCAAATCACTCCTTCTCCACAAAATGGCACTATTCCGCAATCAAGCGTAAAGCCCACTATGCGAGGTAATGTACTCAATCACCAAGTCTTTCAACTAGTAGCGAACTACTAATCAACTTGCAAGGTGCGGCAGTTTTTCCAGGACACAGCAAAACTTGTTTTTCCTGTACCCCCAAAAACTGGTATTTCTAAAGCAGCTGATCGGATCACTGGGTTCCGATTTAGCTTCTTGTACCCTCCCAGTGGATCAAAATAGGTAGTTCCACGGAAGGGGCAGTTCCTATGGGCACGTCGTCACGTGCACCCTGTCCTACCTGGACTGTCCTACACTGGACTACACTGCGCTTGAGTCGTGCCGTCACACACCCGTTCGCCTCAGTTTTGTTTCACACTGGGCGCTAGTTACACCTTGGTCTTATGCTTAAATTTGAAATATTTCTGTACAGAAAAATCTTCCCAGGCTGGTAGCTTCTCACTAGGTACTTATGCAGGTATAAATCCCTTTTAAATAGCTATAGGAATCTATTAAAATAATGCTTGAGTTGCTTGTTTATGAGAAAATGAACAAAAAGAAAAACTTATTTTCTCTTATTAATCACCGCCTTATCCACAGTATATTACTATACTGTTTTAAATAAAGCTAGTGATTCAATACTGTTCACCTTTGCGTTCCTATGTGTGCTGCATGTGCAGTGCCAGTGAACAGCCATGTGTGTACGTGTGTTTTGTTAAATCTGTTCACAGGCCGCCGATGAATCGGCCACCCACGTGTTCTATAGTGTATTTGCAAGGTTGCGCTCAAGTTTCGCTATACGCAGTAATTGCGCCTAAATGTGGAATAAATCCCTTAACTTCGTCCGAAAGTTACGTATCAAGATGCGAAATAAGTCCCACACTTAATCCGTAAATCACGTACAAAGATGCGAAAATTTCCCGATGTGAGCACGTGCGCGCGCACCTTGCGTAATACACAATAGACACTTTACGTTACTGTAAAAGGCCCGGAACTTATCGCCACGTGGCGGAGTCCCTGGCCCTGCAGTAACTGACAATAAAAGTTATAGTTTTGCACAGAAGGGATCCTCTATGTACTATAATAAAACACAGGCCTTTGTCTCCACGTGTGCGAACCTTATCGCACGTGGCACATATACTGTATTGAACAAGCAACTCAAGACACCATACCCCGTTAAACTACTTGTGGCAGGCAGAAGTACAGTTTACTAAACACTTAAATATGCTTTAAAACACGTGGCTTAATGTTTCCTTGGATTTCACTTATTGTACTTCGGGTTCAACACTAGCACTTCTCGAACCCCGCACCGCCGCGGACCTGGCCTATCCAGCAATGGATAATAAATACTTCCACCCTTTTGCTGGTATAGGTCAAGCCGCGCGCCTGGTACTGAGCTCTAGAATGTGAAACGGACGGACGATGCCCCCAATTGTTAATGGGGATTAAATATGACCAAAGAAACAATAAGTGAAAAGCGCAGGTTACGTATTATGTCCGTAACCAGCGTACCCTTTATACCTAGCTACGTGCGAACAAAACGTAGCGCAGCGTAGCGTACCTTTATTGTGTATCGCACACCAAAGAACCAATACCTTAATAAGAGATCCTTTCGCAGTACTCTTACTCTAATCTGCGAATATACCTTTAAGGACAGTGTCCGTAATATACCTTATCGCTATATGCGAATAAACAGACACAACCACAGTATAGAAGTAAGGAGATAGGAACTCCGTAAAAAGATGTATTTAAGTCCCTAACGGACAAAAGGGGGTTACAGGAATACAGGTATAACAAGTGATACAATAGTCTAACAATGAGTATAATAAACAGGCTCTACTAGGAGAAGAAAATACAGATACAGGATACAATCAGCCAACAATACAATGAAAATAAGTACCGTGAATGCAACCGTTTACCGTCCCATCAAATATGCGCAGCGCAGTCCGGTCGGAGCTCGCTATCGTTCAGGGTTGAACTATAGCCCGGTCGAAGGTCAGGGAAAGGAAGATGTGCCGAAGTGACCAAGGCCGCCCTGGGTCACCTATCTTATAGGGTCAGAAGGGGGAGGTCAAAGGCCCTTCCTATTGGTCGGAGGTCGTATGTCAGGTTCTCTGTGATTGGGGGTAAAATGATGCACCTGGTTTGAATAGGTGCAGGGGAGTGAACTTTGGAGTTCTTTGTTTGTTGGTATCGTCGTCAGGGGTTGTAAATAGCAGTAGAAACCGGTTACAACTAGATTCTTTTGTTATTTACTTTTAAACAGAAACTGTCTTGGAGTTATGGATTTTGTACATAACTATCGGACCGTATGTATTGCGAAATATTCGCAATGACCGGAATACTGCGCATAAGAAACGGAACGTAACGATACTAAACATGATACAGACGGATGTATGCAATGCTAACTAAGCTATGTGTGGCGTTCTAAACCTTTAACTATATTTTATTTAGTGTCAGTATGTTCTTATGAATTTATGTGTAATAGTATGGCTACGCTTCTGGTCCACTTTGTCACACAGACTCGGGTATGGAAACTTTATTTGCGCAACTCTGCGAACCAAAATGGCGGCCATACTATCCTAAAATGGCGTGTATGCAACTCGACTTTAACAGTGTCTTAAGTTTGGACTGTATGGGTCCTCCACATAAGCTGTAATTAACAAGGGAGCAAAGTTCTCTTTTCCATGTATGTAAGAAATGCCACCATGGCATATCGCAATTTTAAATAATCTAGCAGTGTAACCTGCTACTGATTCTTTCTGATTTTAAGCAATGCCCACAATCTGTGTCCAGCCTATTACTGTAGGGAAAGCTTTATTGAATGTGGTCTCTAACTCTGTCCATTTTATTGCCAACCCTCTAGCATCTGGTTCTTCTGCAGAATCCCACTGTAAGTGGAATGCTAGAGATGAATAATAATTGGGTTTAAATACAGCAAGCAATAGCTGTAGTAAATCCTTGTATGCTGGATTGTGCATATTTTTAATCAAGACTATGTGTTCCCAAGCTGCTCTTGGGTCTTTACGTGGATCTGCCATTTTCTCTACCAGCGCTCTAAATTCACATGCCATCCAAGGGAGGGACATGCATGGAGTAAGTGACATCTCCTGGAGGGGCTGTAATAAGCCTCATAGGGTTTAGGGACAGTGGTGACATGTCACTATGTAATGGAGTAGAAGTCAGTGGCACCATTTGCCTGCTTCTCCCATCTGTTAGAGGTGTTATAGCTAGATTTGACATATATGTGCCTGACAAGTCAGGTGATTTTGGACGAATAGGAGATGTCCGTAGTGTAGTGTCATTCTGGGAAGACGGTGCGGTGGCAGCAACTGAGACCATATCTGTTGCCTGTGCAGTTCCCTGTGGATTATTTAAAACTTGATGGAGGTAGGTATATAATGCCTCCTCTCTCCTATCATACTGGTCTATGTCTGTTTTAAGGACAGTAGTCTGTGGTTTATAAAGGTGGGGGACCTTCAGCTAGGGGTAACAATGATACGGATTCAGATACCCATAAACAATAAGATTTCCACTCATCAAGTTTTTAAAACCTTACTTAGGTTATTTAAAATGTTTGTAAAAAGTTCCTGTAAGGAAAAAAGGTTAGTGAGTTCTGTGTTTTCATTTTCTTATTCCAGTTACTCAAAATACTTTACTGCAACCATACTGTACCATGCTTACAACTCATTTTGCTCAGAGCAACCTTAGATGTGCGTGTGCACTCTGAGGGAAGTAGGTGGCTGCTGACATCCGGTGATGTCAGCTGCCTTCCCTCCACACCCACGTCATCAACCATTAGCATGAGAATGCCCAGCGTTCTCATGGGAATACTCATGAAACACTGGGCATTCCCAAATGCTAATAGGTCCCCCCGTGCAAGGATGGGTGCATGCATCCTGTGAACAGTATGTTTACCCTGGCCGCACGCATCCAGCACATACAACAAACATCTGCACCGTGTGAATGAACACGGCCCTGTTAGGATCGGGAAGACTGGAAACTGTGTGTCAGTGTCTGGAGTAAGCAAAGGGCTGGTACAAAGACAAAACTGTGGCTGCAGAGGAATTCAGGACCAGGTGTGGAAAGGTAACTGATGAGTATGTCAGATTAACCCCTTCTGTGCAGAAAGTCTGGGAAACACCATAATGCCTGGAAGCAGGGGAAAACAGCAGCTAGCAATGACATAAATCTAGCCAGGACCTGGATGCAGCTCAAAGGAATGTCCACAGAAAATAACGATGAAATACTTTATTCAGGCATCAAAGAATAAAGCCTAATTTCCATAGTAAACAAGGTGAGTTTTAATGGTACAAGAAATGCAGGTAGATAATGCAAAGTATTATGGATAATTGTAGGATGCAGAGTAGTGGAAGAATGCAGGCCAGCTACTCGGTATATGGTAAGAATTAGCAGGAACCAAAGTACTTAACTAAAAGTCCTTTTGATAACAGAGACGGCAAATATCCAGACCAGGTTGATGACAGAGACAAGGTGAATATCCAGAGCAGGTTGAAGACAGAGACAAAGCAAATGTCCAAGGCTGATTACCAGCTGGAGTACAGGCCATCCACACATGGAGCAGGAACAGGAACTATGACCAGCAGGGTGGAGTCCTACTGATTCCTTTTTATACCATAGCTGAGGTAATCAATGGATGCAGCTGAGAGCAACATGAAGCACACTCCTAGCTGCTTGCTATTAGCAGACAGCCAGGATAGAGTGTAACAGGCCCTGTGAATGGACCAGATAAAGGTCCTAGGTCTCCATCATTCTTAACATATGGATTGGAAATATTTGCCTCCAAATTCGCAGGAAGCAATCTTGGCTATTATATAAGGTCATCACTCATCAAATCCAAAGTGTGCTTCATACAGTATGTTTGTTGAGTATGTTGGCAGCTGTCACAATGGTATAATTTGTTTGTGCCCATATTTTTGCATTGCTTCCTCAACAGCTCCTGATTTTCCTCTTGCCGGGTATACCAGATGATTCAGAACTGCTGCTCCTGGCTTGGATGCAGCAGTGTGGGGCAGAACTGATGTGTTGTTTGTTTATATGGTGTTGGCAGAGGGGCACAAAATCAATGTAGTGCAACATATATGTCCCCTCTGAATCAGGATCCTCCTGTGTGTCTGCAGGCTGCTGGATAGCCTGCACTGCAAGTCACTTGTTAGTAATTTTTTTTATTTTTTAAATCTTTTACACACATTTTCAACACTCTGATATTGATTACATATGCGGTACACAAATGAAATGCTTAAAAAATGCAAAGTGCTGTTTTACTTAACACCACCCAAACAAAAATAGGATTTTAATACCTACCGGTAAATCCTTTTCACAAAGTACATAAGGGATACTGGGGTCTCAATACGATGGGGAATAGAGGGTCCTCCGCAGGAGATAGGCACATAAAAAACTTTCCTCATAATGGTTGTACTGGTTCCTCCCCTCTAGGTCCTCACCCACAAGCCAGTTAAGGAAAACTGTGCCCGAGGAAGGATGAATGTATGCGAGACAAGCATATGTGATACATGTTATGAGGTGAGATTCATACGAACACACCTTAAACAACACTAAGAACTGGTAACATAACTTGTTAACCTTTTATTGTATTGTTCAACATAAAGTAATAACAGTGACAACATTGGTTGAACAACATCATTCAAAACTCAGTGACAACCAGATGCAGTAAGAACTGCGCACTGAGGCGGGTGCCCAGTATCTCATATGGACTTAGAGAAAAAGATTTACCGGTAGGTATTAAAATCCTATTTTCTCTATCATTCATATGGGATACTGGGTTCTCAATACGATGGGGATGTCCCAAAGCTTACAGAACATGCATCGTACAGCACAAAAAGACAATCAGTCTTGCGGACATGAGCAGTTCCTTTGACATATGTCTGAAGCATTCTAACCACATTTAGGATTCAGGAATCCCAGGGTAGGTTACACTCAAAAGGAACCACAGTGGACTGATTTAGATGGAACACCAAAACCAACTTCAGCAGGAACTGCTTCTTTGTCCTAAGCTCCACCCTATCCTCATGAAACACGAGATAAGGGCTCCTGTATGATAGTATGCAGTATTGACACGTGCCTAGCCGAGAACACACAAAAGAAGGTGAAGTGGAGACAACAGAGCACAGTGTATAACCTTTAAAAGTAATAAAAGGGATTTATATCACCATTTGTTTCCAATGGAGTGCCATACTCTGCAGTCAAACAGGCTTGTAGTGCACCTGTAATGATAGCCTCCCGTATTCACAATGATGTGATATAGGGAGGTATAATAGAGAACACGAATAGTGCAAATTATCTTTGCTAAAAATAACAGATTTAATACAGGTCCACCCTTACAATAGGTAGACTATTTAAAACAGCATTTGGATAAGTTCCAAACAGTGGCAAAGCAGCAAGGTCAGATGTTATTTGGCAGTCAGGCCATAGGTCCAAGTACCTGTCCAGAACAGGGCAAGGGATCAGCACCAAGATACCGCAGTGACCAGTGTGGAGCCTTCCTCCAGGAACAGTCCAAATGAGACACTCTATTGAGTGTCTTATATGGACTGTTCCCGGAGGAAGGCTTCCACTGTTTGGAACTTATCCAAATGCTGTTTTAAATCGTCTACCTATTGTAAGTGTGGACCTGTATTAAATCTGTTATTTTTAGCAAAGATAATTTGCACTATTTGTGTTCTCTATTATACCTCCCTATGGGGTTTATTCTAGTTCATTCTTTCTGACAAAATCCTTCTTAGATAGACAAAACCATGTGCACTGCGGGTGGGGCAGATGTAACTTGTGCAGAGAGAATTAGATTTGGGTGGGGTTTTTCTTCAAAGTGAGATCTATATTGCAGTGTAAAATCATGCAGTCAGTATTTTCCCTGCACAGAAACAAAATAACTCACCCAAATCTAATTCTCTCTGCACATGTTACATCTGCCCCCCCTGCAGTGCACATGGTTTTGTCCATCTAAGAAGGATTTGGTCAGAAAGAATGAACTAGAATAAACCCCTATATCACATCATTGTGAATACAGGAGGCTATCATTACAGGTGCACTACAAGCCTGTTTAACTGCAGAGTATGTCACTCCATTGGAAACAAATGGAGATATAAATCCCTTTTTTTACTTTTAAAGGTTATACACTGTGCGCTGTTGTCTCCACTTCACCTTCTTTTGTGTGTTCTTGTATTCCTGGGGTATTTTGCTGGATGTTTGCCCCCTGGTGATTTTTTACATAGCTGCACTGTATTTTAATCGTGCACTTCTGTTGTAAACTTCATCTTCCACACCACATGCCTAGCCGAGGCCAGGGCCAATAATACCACATGTAAGGTACTTTAACCAAGTCATTTTCTGAAGTTCAAACCACGACTACTGTAGGAACGTCAAGACCACATCCAAGCCCCAGGGTGCCGTAGGTGGCACAAAAGGTGGACTAAATCTGCAGAACCCTTTCGAGAAACGTCTGGACTTCAGGCAACTTCTTCTGGAAGAGTATGGATAGGGCCAAGATCTGCACTTTTAAAGATCCCAGACATAGGCCCAGGCCTAAGCCCAACTGCAGAAACTGCAGGAAGCGGTCCAGTTTAAAATCTGCTGGTGGAAAGTTACCTTTTTCACATCAAGCCATCTACTTCCTCCAGATCTTATGGTAATGGGACACTGAAAATGCAGCACCACGTGCGCTCACCATGCTTCAGCTACGGTGCCTCGCTACGCACGGCACACTATTTTATTCTCCCACCATGCCCTAGTGGATGGTATTGCATGAAATATCGCCTGTTGGCACATGTCAGCTCAAAAGAAAATGTGAAAAAACCTAATGACCCCGTTGTCCTAACCCTTGTCGATATACAGTCATGTCGACCTTGCTGCATTTTGATTTTAATGCATGTCGACCTAATGACCGTATCCCAGTTGTCCACTCCCAGAATAAAGATGGACGATATAGCGGTTGCATGAGTTTCTGCCCACGAGAGGATCTTAGTTACCTCTTTCATGCAAGCCTTGCACTTTGTTCCTTCTTTCTGGTTGATGTAAGCAACCGTTGTTGCGTTGTCTGACTGAACTTGTATTGCATGGTTCTTCAGTAGAGGATAAGCCTGCAGAAGGGCATAATACACTGCTCTCCACTCCAAATTGTTTATGTGCAATTTGGATTCCCAGAGAGACCATTTGCCCTGGAAGTGCACCCCCTGCGTCACTGCTCCCCAGCCCATATGTCTGGCATCTGTTGTGAGGAGAATCCAGTCCCGGATCCCAAACCACCTGCCCTCCAACAGCCTTTGAGACATTCTGTTCCACCGTATCTAGAATCATCCCCATGAACTAGAGACGTCGGGTCAGCACCAGTGAAGACTACGGCAGATTCAAAATCCAGCCGTGGTTTGAGAGCACTTGCATGGTGGTATCGATTGCCCTTATCAATCTTTCTTCTGACTGTGCCTTTATCAGTAGGTCGTCCAGGTATGCAAAGGCCTGGAACTGGAAATGCTTATCTTTTAGAGCAAATCTGAGATACGCCTGGTGTGGAATGTGAAGGTAGGCATCATTCATGTCCAGGGATGCTAGGAACTCCCCCTCCTCCAGGCCTGCGATTACCACCATCAATGACTCCTAAGTTTGAACATCTACAGGAAGGGGTTCAAGGACTTGATTGATAATCGGTCTTACCGAGCAATCTGGCTTAGGTACAACAAACAGGTTGGAGTAGCATCCCTGGCTTTGTTCCAGTACTGGGACAGGTAAAATCACATGAGATTGGACCAGCTTTTGAATTGCCTGTTTGAGAATCACCTGATCCTCCACAGCTGCTGGGAATCCTGACCGGAAATATCTCTGGGGAGGCAGTCTATCGAGCTCCAGCTTGTAACTGTGTAAAATAAGATCCCTGACCCAGAAATCTAGGCAGGAGGCATCTCAGACGTGACTGAAGTGCAATAGCTGAGCTTTCACCACAAGAATTTCTTGTGGTGGGAGAAAACGGTTATATGCAGAGGGCTTAGGTGCAGCTCGCCCCCAAACAGTCTCTCCCCCGTAAAATGGAAGGTTCTCCACACTGTGCATGCAGTCTGTATCCACGAACCACAGATGCAACCACAGAGTCCTGCCTGCTGACACTGCCATGGCTGAATTACGCACATTTATAGCGCCTAGCTCTTTTGGTGCTACACAAAGCACCTTAGCTGTATCCTGAATGTGGTGCAGCTTTTCTGCAACCTGTGCCACTGGCATGTCGCCCAACAAACCTTCCTGCATCTGGGATGCAAAAGTATAAATGGACTTAGCCATCCAACAACTAGTAAGCGCAGGGCATTGAGATGCCCCACTGGCCGTTTACATGGATTTCAATGTGCCGTATCCTTAAATGTGGAAGTCCCAGGCTCTGGGAGTACCACCTTCTTGGACAAATGGGATACCGAGATACTTGCGGTCTCTGCTGACAAGGACTCCCTTGAACGACGGCACAGCTGAGGACTGTCTGCTACTGAACAATGGTGAACACAGGATGCAGGAAATGCATGCCCACAGAGCTCTGGTCCCGCTCTGAGCAAGCCCCACCTCTTACAATGGCGCTGGTGTTTTTATACTGGCACTTTTACTGTAAACAGCATTTCAGTGTTTTAACATGCCCTAATGGCCAGTGACAGTACAGAAGCATCCAGTCTGAGCAGGGTGCTGCACGGCTCCTGTGCAGGGATACTTTCATTGCCACCTCCACCAAATTGCTGCACAACCGGGGTGCCCTACTAAGGGGACCCCAGGTAATACTCAACACAGATGTCTTCGGACTAAGCAAGGGGTGTGAGGCATGCTTGGGGTGTGCTCACTGCAGTGCAATGCCTGCAGTTACAATCACCCTCCCAGGACAGTGATCCTGCAGCAGGGAGCAGTTCAGTTCCTTGAGAGGACTGCAACTGACCCTTCCCCCAGGTTCCCACGAAGCAGGAATGCTGTATAGCCCAAACAGCAAACCCAAAATAATAAATTAAACAAAAGAAAAACTTTCTGGAGCTCCAGAAGTATGCATCCTCTCTTGAGGGCACATTTTTCTAAAACTGGCTTAAGAGTGGGGACGTAGAGGGGAGGAGCCAGTACACCAATTCTGAAGAAAGTTCTATGTGCCTGTCTCCTGCGTAGGATCCTCTATTCCTCATCGTATTGAGACCCCAATATTCCAAATGGATGATAGAGAAATCTGAGTAGCATGTATCTTGTCCTGGTTTACCCTTTGAGTGACAAGTGAATGTATGGTTCTGTTATCCTCAGATCTTGACTACAGCAGGGAAGATAATGGAAAATCCCATGCAATGTTATGTAGCACAATGCATCATGTCCAATGTTTACCCACATCACAATGGTTCCATTAATCCATGCATACTAGCATGCTTAAGTCTTTTGGAAGTTTTTTTTTTTTTTTAAACCCCTCTATATCCTCAATGGATCGTGTCAAATTTGGGTAACACGTGTCCCCCTTAATAAGGTGACCATTTTATAATATAGATGGAGCCCGTCTCATTCTCATGCGCATCCCAGTCTCTCGGTGGCTGGACCCTGCCCATCTCCGCTTCAGGGATGATGGTGATGGGGATGGCGATTCTATGTAAAGATGAGATTCACTCCATCTGTAGGATTGGCAATTTCCTTATTATGAAGAAATATTTTTTTAAATATTAAAAATATGTTCAAGAGAGCAATTATTCTTTAAAACATGTATTAAGGGTATTATGTGAAATACAGGCAACCCTCCTAACATGCTGTGTAAGCATTGTGTTAATTGTATGTTGTGTCCTCTTTATAGCAATGTTTCTCACCTTTTAACTTCGGCCGTTCGCAAGTCATCAGCAGCTGCTGTGGGGGCGATGATGACACCACAAAATTCCTCTGCAGTGGTGTCACAAGGGCTAAAGTCCTTAAAAAAACAAAAACATAAAATTTACACCTTGTTCAAGATTATCTATTCAATAACCACACAGTGACCGTTTTCTTAGCTGCCACTTCTTCATCCTACACATGCAGTACTGCAGAGGGGCGTTCGGAGGTGGTGGAAAACCTCTTTTGAGCTGTATTATATGAATAAAATTGAATGCATGTTCTTCAGATTTAGCTTAACCCTTTGAGTGCCAAAATTGCTATGAGAGATCCTCAAAATATCAGCTAAACATGCCAGTGCCGCTCACAGTGACTGTTATATTTTTGGGTGCCATATTTAACTAAACTTCAATTAATTGACTTGGCTGTATTTGTATTTATTTATACTAAAGGAACAGTTGCTGTGAGAGACGCTGTCATTTTTAGCAGATATTCCGAGGATCTCTCACTGCAACATTGGCACTCAAACGGTTAATGAAAAATACCTTATGAAAAATTGAGCCCACAACTTATGATGTATGGAAAGAATGTAAAAGTAATGTTTTAAGAAAAGTATGTATTATTTACCTTTGTATTATGGTTTAATATTGCAAACAGGAAAAAAAATTGGGACTATGCTATAGATGGGAAAACTTGCAGATTGCTGGCACCCTTGATATTGTTAACAATACTGGCGGTGCCATAGGCGAACGAGATAACGCATACACATTGAATGGAATCGGTCAACCCCTATGCATGCGGTCAATTACAATATTATTAGATTGAGCTGCATGCACAGATGAGGTTTGGGGGAGGCTTAGTTAATGATGTGCACGAGTTTGCATAGTTAATGATCTTGAGCTTGCCAATGTTCATGATATTTCATTAACAGTATTGCTATTGTGCAAATCAGTAATGATATATTACTCAATATGAGCATCTGTCTGACAAAATAACAAAGAAGGCTAATAGTGATTATTTTTAGTCGTTAAATATATAAATACACATTCACTAATTCAATAATTCTGTATAACATAAAAAGATTTCATTACATGCAATGCATTTTTCAAATAAGTAAAGCACCAATAAACATCCAGTTCAATCATAACTGGCTTGGTTGGTTACCCGGGTACACTGGGGGACTGCTAAGGGGAATCGCTTGCTGGATCAATACCGCACTAAGTGAAAAAACAAAAGTGCACAATAATGAAAGTGGACAATTCAGAACTGCTGCTCCTGGCTTGGATGCAGCAGTGTGGGGCAGAACTGATGTGCTGTTTGTTTAGGTGGTGTTGGCAGAGGGGCATAAAATCAATGTAGTGCAACATATATGTCCCCTCTGCATCAGGATCCTGTGTGTCTGCAGGCTGCTGGATAGCATGCACTGCAAGTCACTTGTTAGTAAATTTTATTAAGTGCAAAATAGGTGTGTGCGGTTGCTAATGCAAACATAATCATATATACTGGCAGACTCCGTTTAGTGATATCTAGAGACAGGATTATATGCATTTGCATTCCCATATTTTGCCCAGTCTCACTTGTTATTGCATATTTTACCTAAAATCTAGTGATGGTGCATATTTTAGGACCCACCACCTTTCCACCCATGAATCACAGCACTGATTTGCCTTCCTGCTAGCCAGGTAGTGGTAGATTGTGCAGGCCGGGCCAATATGTGCGCAGTGTGGCGGACATTGCTCTAGGCTGCCAATCTATTTGAATAAAAGTCAGTCGGGGCGGGTTATGCCACAAAGCTTCTGAACCTTTGCCTGCCCCTGGCCTGGGACTTTGCACCAAGAGAGAGACTTCTGTAGTAGAGGAGTTGGACGGTAGGATTGTAACATCACGCGGCGCGGAGGAAACTCCGGGTCACAGTGAGAATGCGGTGCAGGGAGAAAGCCTTCCACTGCGCCGCTTTCACATGCTATGCTGACATTTGATCCATCTGCGCTGGAGATGAGGGTCTGTGTAGTTAATAACAGAAGAGCCTAAGACGCTGCAGTCTGCTGTAGCAGCCAGGAAGAAAAAAAAATCCTGTGTACAGCACTAGACATCTGCAGATGCTGTGGGCCTATTTTGAGTTTTATTTGCAACTAATAGGATGCTGATTTTTAAATAAATAAGTTAAAAATTACTTTTTTTTGTTATTTAATGTAGCATATTTTAACACTTTTCATGCATATTTTAAGTATTTTTCATGCATATTTCAAGCTTTTTATATTGCATATAATCCTGTCTCTAGTGATATCACTCAAGTGAGTTAAAGGGAGAGGTAATACTGAAGAAGAAAGAAAAGCACATGGTTGCCCCAGCAAACTGAATGAAACCAGTGATCAGATTTCATACAATGTGTTTTCAAAAACAAAATCATGCAATAAATGAGTCACTCTTTGATAAAAGTTCCCATTAAAAAACAAAACGCGTTAGCGAAATGATTATAGGACCCTGCAAACAGATCCTGCTCTATATGATCGTCACTATTTGTCTACAGCACCATTTGCCTAACATGACTGCATTGGCGTCCATACAATTCACCAAAGAAGACGGAGTCCGGGACCACTCACGGCTGGCAGAAGCCCTGCTTATTATCACAAGCCGGAGAGCAAGATGCTCGCAAGTAGTGCTGCCAGCAATACACCTTTTTACCTTTCCAGACATGACACCAGAGCAGTGTCACCTCACAGCCCGGTCTCTGAGACGTCTGGTACAGTGGTGCTTTGAGAGCGGATCCCTGCGGCCTCCTCGGCAAGATATTGGAGCAGCTTCCACCATCTTTACCTGGCTCCTGCTGCAATACATACGGAGGTGTCCTGGGAGTGGATTCCCACATCCATTGTGGGTGCATCAACACCATACTTACCTATAGGTAATGTGCACAAGACTACACCACTCATTCCTACTTAGGAAATAACATAATTTCAATGGAATATTGTGACTTTGTATATAAGCAGAATTTGTTCCTGTTCCCACCATACGTATTATAAAACAAGTATTAAGGAGGAGATGGGTTATCCATATACCGCTTTAGAAGATATCCACCTTTTCATTATGTAATTACATGAAAATTATTTCAGTTTACATATTTTATTGTACATGTTTTTGTTTTGTTGTTTTATAATAGAATTTCATTTAATTGTTATTGACCGATCAATTCTTTTAGGAGATAAAGATGCTCTTTGATATTAATCTGTGTGGTTTGAATTCTTTCCTGTCAGCAATTTCCCAATTAAGATTGTATTTAAGTGCAGAGGGCCAGATGTACTAAGGTTGAAAAGTGAAAAATGGAGAGTGATAAACAGCCAGCCAATCAGCTCCTACCTGCCATGCCACAGGCTGTTTCTCTGCTGCTAATTAAAGTATTTTTAACTTTTTCACATTTTATGGTTATTATTTAGATTTATTAGCGTCTGATTCTTTGGTTTGTAAAAAAAAATATGAGATTCTGGCCTATTTTTTGGCCTGGAAATATAGTTCCAACCTTCACATATTAATTTGGACCTGCTGAAGAGTGTTACCACTATGTAGAAGCACTTCTAAATGTGCCCATACACAGTACAATAAATGCATGCATTTTGGAATACATGGCATCGCATGCGATTCGCATTAGATAAGATGCGATCCGAAGCTATCACTAAACCAGGGTACACCTACAAAAGTCAACACTCCCCCCCCCTCCCCCCCAAAAAGACACCCCAAATTGCATTTGGTACAAGGCGACGGACAATGTGGTGAGTGAACGTTAATTCTGTAAAAATAATCTGGTGGCACACAATACATACACTAAATTTGGGAGTTTGTATTCCAGGTTGAAGTACCAGTGGCGAATTTATAATGGGTGCAGCGCTGCTGAAATTGCCAGAGAATATCAGCCACGCCAATTTCCCAGAGATCTGTGCACGTACATTTGAGCCGTATTACTCTATTGCTTAGACTCAGTGCTTGAAGTGGTCCTGGTGAGGTGGTGGAACTCAGAAACAGAATACCCCCATAGTGCCATATACATAATGCCCGGCCTCCGTAGTTCCTTATGCAGAATTCCCTCAGTATTACTATATACAGAATGCCTCAGTGCCATATACCTAATTCCTCTTGTAATGCAATATGCAGACCCCCCCCCCTAGATCCATATGAAGAATGCCCCCTGTAGTGTCATATGCCTCCATCAATACTCACCACTGCTCTTCTTCTGCTGCGGCTGCCCCGGATGGCTCCTTTTGTTCCCTCTGTGAGGAGAGGAGAGCGCAGTTCCTACTCCTGGAGCCATTTGAAAGATGGCGCTAGCAAGTGAGCCCATAGGAGCACGCGGCTCACAAGCTCTGATTGGTTGTGGCACTTGAATTTTAAAACGTCTCAAGCCAGCAGAGGCAGACCATGTGCGCCCCGTTCCGGCTCACTTTAACCCCTGCTTAGACTTTATAATGCTGAATGGCTGCCGGCAGAGGGCCCAGATGGAGGAGGCTGCGCACAAGCCTCCTCTACCTTTAAAATGCCCATGCATAGTATATGGGACTTCATTGATGTAAATATACCATTATTTTTCTATTTCAAGGCCCATACACACACACACACACACACACACACACACACACACACACTATACCACCATTGAATACAGCTTTGCATTTGTTTAAAAGTATAATTTGCAGAACATTTCAGATTTGATTTGTCTAAGAACAGGAAAAAAATGTTTAAAGACAGACATCCAGCAGTCATTTTATGAATAATCCTAGTTTAAGAGTGGTAAGAATTAGACACAAATAGAAACCATGATTTGTCTCCCCTGTAGGAAAAATGTCTTAGAGGATCACATATTTCCTACAATATAATCTGTATAATTGTCAACAGCATACATTCAGTACTAGCTCAGGGTCGACAAGATATTGGTCCTGCTGTAGGCAGAACAAAAGTAATGTATTGGACAGCTGTTAAAAGAACCAGCTGAGTACACTCTCTTGCTAATTATAATCACTAGATAATGTGGATGTAACAAAAAACATCTTCAGTTGAAACACACGAGAGAGAGAGAGAGAGAGAGAGAGAGAGAGAGAGAGAGAGGAGAGAGAGAGAGAGAGAGAGAGAGAGAGAGAGAGAGAGAGAGAGAGAGAGAGAGAGAGAGAGAGAGAGAGAGAGAGAGAGAGAACAAAAACATATAAACGGCGACTCTAGGTGGAGCCCAAATAAGATGCCAGAAGGAAAGCGCCTCACTCAACATTCCTGGGGGGGGGGGGGGGGGGGGGGGGGGGTAGTGGCAACCCACCCCGCAACTAATGCTGCTTTCGCACTGCAGGTCTAAAGTGGTAATTGCCGATTTTTCAGCGCAATTTACCGTTTAAGGCTGCAGTGGGAAAGCGCCAGAGTTGAAATACCGGTTAAAGTTAACCGGTATTTCAACCCATTTCAAAAGCAGAGTCCTACCGTTTTTGAGGCAGTGGGAATGCCTCTTAAACAGTATTTAACATCCCACACTACTTCCCCCTCCCCTGGTACCTGTCCTGGAGGAGGGGGAAGTAGTGTGGGAGGAGGAAGCAGAGGAAGGGGTCCCTGACGCAAATGGGAAATAGCGGAGCCGCTAATTAAATATGCGCATATCTAATGTGCCGCTAATTAAATATGCGTGTATTAAATGAGCGGCTCCGCTATTTCCCATTCATGGCAGGGACCTTCCTCCTCCTGAGCATGGACCTGCCTGGATCCCCAGTGCCTCCAGTGCCCCTGCTGTCTGCATCAGTGGGGGACCTGCCAACTCGCTGCCTACTGCACTGCCCCGGAGCAAGGTACCAGGGCAGGGGGGTTCGGGGGGGAGCAAGGTACCAGGGCAGGGGGGGAGGGGGGGAGTGAGGGTACCAGCTGGCAGGTAAGGGGGGAGGGGGGGCAGGACAGGTACAAGGGGACACAATGGGATTAAAAACGTTTTACCTGCAATGGGAATGGTACTTAAACGGTATTTAAAAACGGTAATCTGCTGCAGTGGGAATGCTAATACCGTTTTAAATACAGTTTAAAAATACCAGTACTTATAACGGGTCTGCAGTGGGAAAGCAGCATAAAATATATCAGAGTGCAATTCAAGTAATACAACATAAATATCAAACTATAAATGCCAATAATAAACAACAGGTAGAAATTAAATCTATGGAAAACAGATAATACATCTTGTAAACTAAGCATATAGGGGGTTATTCTAGTTCAATCTTTCTGACAAAATCCTTCTAAGATGGACAAAACCATGTGCACTGCAGGTGGGGCAGATGTTACTTGTGCAGAGATAATTCTATTTGGGTGGGGTTTTACTTCAAAGTGAGATCTATATTGCAGTGTAAAAATAAAGCAGCCAGTATTTACCCTGCACAGAAACAAAATAACTCCCCCAAATCTAATTCTCTCTGCACATTTCACATCTGCCCCCCTGCAGTGCACATGGTTTTGTCCATCTAAGAAGGATTTTGTCAGAAAGAGTGAACTAGAATAAAGCCCATAGTGTTGTAAATATAATCGGAAAGGAGATATTTCCCAATTAGAAGCAATTATAGTAGAAGCAATGAGCTATGGAGTCCAATCGGCAATAAGGCAAACAAGTGAGACCTAAGGCCCGATTAACTTCTCCACCGTCGACCAGTCCCGCTGAAGTCGGCGGTCTGGAGAAGAAGTTGAGGTGTCAGATAAATTCCATTTGTTCAGAAGCTTCATGCCCTCTTCCACAGTTGCAACTGTGATAGTAGAACCCTCACGGGTTATAAGTAGCCTGGTTGGAAATCCCCACCTGTACAGAATAATAGCTTTCCGAAGTGTGGCCGTAATGGGCTGAAAGGAGCGCCGTTTAGATAAAGTTGACCTAGACAAGTCCCTGAAGAGCTGGTAGGAGCCCAACGCCACAGTTGTCTCAGAGGCAGGTCTAGCTGAAGAGGGCAGGATCGCACAGAAGAATAATATAGACTTGAGAGAAGCACACAAACAGGTCCACACAGATTACGTGCCTATAATGCTTCAATTATTCTGCAGGGCTGAAAGAGGGACACTATTCTGGAGGTGCCTTTACCATATGCCAAAGTAATCTACATGGCAGGTCCAGGTATTATAGGTTGAGCTGAACAGAGTGTTTATTCTTCCTTCTGTTGCCTGTAGGTGATTGCGGTGTCTGCTATGCAGCTGTGGATCCTGGAATGGCAAACTTAGTCCCCGCCAGATGATGTGTATATATACTGGCCACACTACATTTGTGGTCAGTTGGTGTGACCCAAAGCATATATAGCTAGTCTGGACTTTAGAGGATTGGGCTAAGCCCCCAGCAGGGGAGGCCACAGCACCCAAAGATGACCGCCGCAGTAACCCACGGGGGGGGGGGGGGGGGGAGGGGGGCAGGAACGGGATCCGCAGCCCCTCTCACCTCACTTCTCAGCAGAGGACACAGCCCAGGCTCCTCTACACAGCAGGCAGTTCAGCAGGTGCCCATACCTCCCAACATGACCCTCTCCGGGAGGGACACATTGCTCTGCTTCTGGACATCCCTCTTAATTTATAATTGCCATCACCTGTGTTGAAGCACCTTTCTTAGCAATTTACCTGTTCAACACAGATGAGGGTAATCATACATACATACATAAAGATGGAAGTCCAGGAGCAGAGGATTGTGTCCCTCCTGGAGAGGGTCATGTTGGGAGGTATGGGTGCCGGCCAGGCAAGGAATGGCAGCGCTGGCGTCTGGTGCAATCCCGGCAAGATGGCCACCGGTTGTCCTGTCTGCGGAGGTGGCCGAGTCTCTGCAGCACATGGTCACCTAGTATCCCGGCCGGAGGTGTCAGGTTAGGAAGGGCAGGGTGCGGGTGTCCGTAGAGCAGCGACCGGGTCTCAGCGGGGTGCAGTCCAGTTGGCAGCCCCAGGTCCCGGCCTGTAGATGCCAGGGAGACTGCAATCCGCGGGAGCTCCAGGGTCTTCCCCCCTGATTCCGCGGAACTCACCCGGTGGCATGGGGAAGGGGGGGGGGGGGGGGGGGGGGGGAGAGGCAAGGTGTGGGTAGTCAGATGAGGAAGCTGACCCACAGGCGAAAGGCAAAAAGGGGTTATTTATTTCTTTTAAAGAGCCGGAGCTCAGCAAAAACGCGGCTTCTCTTTTTAGTGATACCTGTCTTAATGCTCTCCTTCATTCTCTCTCTCTCCACTCATCACTCCCCATCTCACTTTGTGCTCTTCTCGCTGCGCTCTCCTTTCACACTTGTGCTGTGCCATCTGACACATTCCTTACAGACATAGCACACCCTCTACACAGGGCATCAGTATTTATTCATGTACACTGCAAACAGTCTTCAGTCAAATGGTACCCTGTGTACCCCATGGCAACAGCTTTTCTCTTCACACATGAAGAGTCCCTACTTTGTCATTTTGGATTGGGGCCCATAGCATTTTGTTGCACCTAAGCCCACCCACTCACTAGTTCCGCCTCTGCTCCAGGCCATTCCAAGAGATTAGGGAAGTCTGGATGGTTTATTTAAAATATATTTTCTATGGTATCGGAATACTGTATTTGTTTTATTTTGTATTTTATTTTTACACACCATCTACAAATGCCAGTGGGCCCTTGATGTTTCAACATGCTGATACTTGTGGTTCTCCAAAAGC
>NC_139217.1:285798156-285856729 GCF_055691185.1 Crinia signifera
CAAATTTAATAAGCCAATATGCTTTAATGATTATAGTCTGATTTCCAGCATTTGCCAGCAAATGGTTTATTGTCCTTTGCTTCTATACGTTACCAGATTTGTGTACCCGGTTTTAACTTACTTTGTAACACCCTTTCTTTGTTAGACCACCAAATACAGAAACGGATAGACAATAAGGTCTAAATGAACTAAGATGGGATGTTGCCCATAGCAACCAATCATATCATACCTTATTTATTGAGCCCCTTTGCTATAGGCAACAACTCATCTTCAATAGAACTCCCATCTTAGTAAATTTACTCCTTAGAAACTGGCAGGGTGAATGATCTGTATTATGTTATCACACGTTACATTTCTTTAGTCAATTATTTACACGATTCAGTTTGATGTGCTGACAGTATATTGCTGCAGAAAAAAATGAAATAATTTGGTGATCAGAAACTAATAGAACCATTTTCATTAAGTTTCCCTTATCAAAATCAGGGAAACACTAGGGGTAAATTTACTAAAGCTTCTAAAACTGAAAAAGGATGTTGCCCATAGCAACCAAGTTCTGTTGATCATTTCTTAATTGCATCCTAGAGAAATCAAACAGAGCAATACAATTATTTTTAGGTGCCCATTACTTATCATGCTTGTTGTGCCCAAATGCACCAGTTTTAACCAAAGAAAGCAGCTAAGCCATACTGGAGAGGGTGCTCAAACTACCACTGGGCTCCCATTACTTATAGCCTTTAAAGCAGGCATGTCCAAACTGTGGCCCTCCAGCTGTTGTGAAACTACACATCCCAGCATGCCTTGCCATAGTTTTAGCATTCTCTAATAGCAAAACTGTAGCTAGGCAGGATGGGACTTGTAGTATCACAACAGCTGGAGGGCCATAGTTTGGACATGCCTGCTTTAAAGTGTCACTTTAGCCAGGTACAAGATCATATACTATCTTCAATAATTGCAGTGGGATTATGAAATCATAGTGAATGTTTTTTGGGACTTCCATCACTTCCCATAAGGAAATATTTAATACAAAGTAATATTTTAAGTGTATTGTGGACTTTGTAGGGTAAGGGATAATTCACTGTGGACATTGATGGAGCTGTGGGAGGGTGTGCAGGGGAATGCTTTGTTGTGGAAATTTAAGGAGCAGGAGAGGGGAGAGTGCCTTGAACATTAAAGGGGAGAAAGTGTTGTGCTGTTGTGTACAATGTGGGGGCTGGGAGGGAGTGCTGAATTGGTGCATCTCTTTTTAACTGTACAATATGACTATATGTACATAGCCTGAAGACTGTGTAGGGGGAGGGAACCAGGCCACCATCCAGAGGCGGAACTCTGGGAGGCAATGGAGTCATCTGCCGCAGGGCTCCTGCTCCCAATGGGGCACCTCTCCTCCCCTGTGAGTTTGAATCAGTTAATTGAAAGCCGTTAATATCACTTCTGTGGCTGACTCTACCTCCTAACATCATTTTTGCAAGTTTCACACCCTGTATCTCTTACTGGAGACAGACACCTTACTGAATTAACTATTGGGGGGGCACCAATATTTATCTTGCCTCCGGGCAACTGGGACGAACTTACGCCACTGCCACCATCACTTGATGCAGACACTCAAAGGACATGGTCATCCAGGAGAGAAGACTCTCGGCATCTGATGCAGGTAAGGGGTATGGTCTTGATTTTATATATGTACTCAGTGTGGCAGAAATAAGGGATGTGGCTTGCAAGGACAGAATACCTTGTAAAGCCATAACCCTTGTAGTGAGGTCCTACCTCCTTTTCTGGAAGCACACTCCTCTTGTACATGCAAATATAGCCAGTCACAAGGCTCCCCACTGCCCTATTGTTGTGCTCCCCATAATTTTTTCTTGGATCCGCCGCCCTGCCTGTCCAGGATTTCAGAGCACTGGCCCACACACCACCTCCTCCCAGCCAGCTACTGCTCTGCATGGGACGATTTACCTGCCAGCAGCTCTTGCAGGAAGAAATGAAGTGAAGCAAGGCCCTATGTAGTGATCCTTACATGAGGTAGAAACAGGGCCAGTTACACAGACTATGCAGTTGAGTAAGGTGCCATAGTGATCAGGGCGCTGACAGTGTCTTCCCTATGACTGTCGGTCCCCATGATTACTATGGCGCCTTACTGTGCGAGGAGTCGGTGACAGCTGGACAGAGAGAGCAGTAAGCAGCCTAGAGGTATTCAGAGCAGGTCCGTGGCTATTTGATATATTACGCCGGTTCGAGAGCCAATCGGAGCTCAGTCTGGCAGCCAATCAAATCAGAGCTGGCACAAGATTTCAAATAGCTGCAGACCTGCTCTGAACACCTCCAGGCTGCTCACTGCTCTCTGTCCAGCTGTCATCACTCTCTTCCTCGCCGGTGGCAAACAGCATTTTACTCCCCCGTGGCATAGAACATGTAACCTCTGGCATCGAGCATGTAGGTAAGTAGCACTTATGTGTCATAATATGTATTGGACATTATGGTGTGTGGTACAATGTCCAATGGACATTATTGTGTGCCTAATCCTGGCACAGTGTGTTTAAAAGGGGCTCTAGCTGGTGCAGTGTGTATACAGTAAGTGAAATTACTGTGTAGTGTAATGTGAATTGGTACTATTATGTGGCCAAGTTTTGATGAGCACCTCCAGCTCGTACTGTACGCCTTATTAAGTAGCAATCAATACTCCACCTACATTGTAGCGCCACCTACAATATCAACATGGGTGGTGCTCAAATATATGTTTTCTTACCCAAAAAAATTTGTCTCAGGCCGGCCCGGAGCAGAAGCTGACTGGCAAGAGGCGGAGGAGAAAGACCCTTATATGCCATACACCGAATGAACAGGCATAGTAAAAAAAATGATTAAAGCAAAGATCAAGTTCATACAACATAAGGAAAACACATACTGTAATAGGACTCTGCCCTTGAACATGACCAAGACAAGAGAATCATGCATCCTTTCATGATTTTCTTTGGTATATGCCTACCAGGGTGAAATAACTTACAGCATGTAAGTTATTTCACCCTGGTAGGCATATACCAAAGAAAATCACTGCTTTTCATTGTTCAGAGAACAAAAACACCTAACAATGTTTTTTGTTCCTTTACTGCTCTTGTGGGACGTTTAAAAACGTTTCTCTGAATCATGGATCTGGATTCCAGCATACAAAAAGGCGAGGCTTTAGCTACTGGGAAAAGCAGCAGCACGCACTGTCCATGGTACTGAAACGGAAAGCACTCTTGCCTAGGAACATACAGCTTCAGATAGAAGTATTCAGAGATAACAAGTTTGTGTTCAAACAATGAAAAAGTAATATTTATAGACTTTATTTTCCGTAATAAAGACAGTGAGAAATAATGCCATTTTAAGGGACCATTTTTTATTCTGATACATAGTAATTCTCAAATAAAGCATTCAGATCCAATATGTGCCTACAAACACAGCTTTCTGTACACACTGCTTAATTTACTAAGAGGACTTTATAATAAAAGGAGTATAATCAAAATCTAGAATAAACTTTGTTTACTTGTATAAGCTTTATGGGGAACATTTGACTACAAGTATATGGACAGATGGGGTCTCTCCAAGATCTCACTTTTGCTATATAAAACGGAAATCATTCCAAATTCTGATTCTTCATATACAGTAGAAATACTGCAAACAACGTGGGAGAAAGTATGCCAAATTATTGACCCTCTTTAATTTGGTAAGGGGTGGTCTACCATGAGTGATCAACCCCTTTGAAACGACCCACTCTAAGAAGAGCTACCACCTTGCCAGTCTCCCCTCACAAAGAAAGCAAAAGGACACTGGTGACTGCAACTATCAGATCTTATCTTAGCTAGTTTAGATTATGCCGAGTGCACGCTTGGCTACTGTAGTGTCAGAAATCATATAGAAGTACCAATGTAAATATTAAATATTGTATTGCAGAGATTTAAACAAAGACAAATAAGCAGGCTACAGTGGGAAGCCTGGATTTGAGTTGAAGCTCATAGACAAAGCTGTCCGTTAATTATTAATGTGTATTGAAGGGCATTTTAAAGGAAAAACGATTTGGCATTTGCGTTTTACAAGTGCATGCTTGTCTACTCTAGCGGAAGCATAAAAAAAAAAAAGAAAAAAAAAAGAGGGGGGCACATGATAAGCATTTTGTACAAAGACACAATATCGTCATTACCATGTTGCAAAACCTTGTAGAAGGCGTAAAATTATAATGATTTTTGACTATACATACGCTGACACAGGAACACAGGTCAAACAGTTGACATTGAGCATTGGAAGTCTGCTGTACCCAAGGCACATGCAGGTGTGTGGTTACATTATAAACAATAACATAATAGCAGCAACCCACCGCCGGGTAGCACATCTAAACATAGCTACTGTATAGCTGATTGTCCATAATATACAGTAGGCTGATGTTTTGGTTGATGCTCGATGGAAGCTGCTGATCCCCATGTTAAACTGTGTCTGGTCCGGAGCTACGCCCCTTCTAGAAAGATTCACTGAAGTGCAGCCATCATTAGACTTGCGGAGGAGAATCAGGGCAGCAGCAGTTTGCTTCCTCCCATCCTTCTGTAGTCTCACTACACCCAGCGCTACTGCTCCTATTATACCAATATCGAAGTCATAATACAAATGAAAACATCAATACAAAGAATAAAACCATATAGGAGCATTCTGGCTACTGCTACATTAGCGCTCCATCAACGAAGTTACATACAGATAAGAGGAATAAACGTATGATCAGCAATTACTGTATGCTTGCTGAGTGGCTGCAGCAGAAACAGGCTACCAGTCCTGCGTGACCTTGATACGTCCTTGGATGTCGGAGTTCTCTCCAAATAAAATAAACAAAAAAAAAAAAAAACCCGTAATGCATCCCACTCTTCATATAAAGCTTTATTCATAGGTAATGATCAGTGGTTAGTTGCTTTCACGGCCCTTCAAATTCCTCCAAGAGCTAATAGGATGAAATGGACACACACCCCCCTCCGCTGCCCACCCTGGGTGTGCGTGCAGTTGTGGGCGTGAGCAGCCCTCTCCAACAGGAGCTCAGCAGCTTCTGAGTAACCGGAGCGCCAGAAGCAGCAAAGCGAGCAGGTGTCTGCAGCTGTAGCAGCATAGCTAGTAGTAGTGGTGGTGGTGGGAAGGGAGCAGGGATCGCCGGTTGCATAGGCTCGTGTGGAAGGCTTCTTCATAAGCGTTGCTATAAACCCACCACACCTCCCCTTTTCCCAAGCCCCACTCCCCTTTATAATTTTTCACCCCTATTATTTTATATAAGCGACCTTCCCACCCGATTTTTCTCTCCCCCTCCCCATTTTTTTTTTTTTTTTTTGTAAGTGCAGCGGGTCCTAGAGGATGCAGCAGATTTTCTCTGCAGTCACCAATTCAAATAAGAGAGATCACAGTAAAGCGGAAATATTCATAATAAAAAGCAGGGCACACTGACACACACTGGCTCTGTAACGCCTTAATATATATATCCCGGTTTCTTTGTTTGCATCCTTAGTTTAGATTAGCAGCAGCAAGCATATAGCTGCTCTTTCAGTTTTTTTTTATTTTGATTGTTTTTATTTTGAGTCATCTTGTATTATTGAAGAGGTCACGTTCATTTTGTGCGTTTGTATTAGAGCTGTGGGCAATTTAGCCTTTTGCTACAAAAATAATTATATTTATATATGTATATATATATATATATATAAATATATAGGGGAGACGTGCATCTGAAGTCCGCTTTACTTCCATATTGAGGACCGCATCCTTCAGAACTGACAACTAAAGGTAAGTTGGAGAATTTTTCCCTTTGCAGAGTTGCATGCAGGATAACAGAATACACATCAAGCAGTTATTGTCCGTAGCGAGGTTAGAAGAATGAAATCATGCAAGTGTCGCTCATTCGAATTATTATCCTAGTTTATTTTTGGCATGGTGACATTTAGCAAAGAAATATTAGCAGGTACAAATGAACTACTATACATAACACATTAAACTATTTACACCATATATTAGAAATGATCAATCTGTTGTATTTAGAGGTGCAAGGTTGACCGTTACCAGAGTCCACTATTGGGCTAGTTTCTTTTACATTAGCTCAGGCATGTCTGCAAGTGTCTTTCTGTATATACTACGTTTTTATGAGCATCTTGTTTCACATAGTGTAAATATTTGGGAAACTCATGATATGGAGAGGTCTATTGTGAAGCATCGGTGGAAAGGATTGCATTAGATTTCCTGGAGTAGATGGACTAAAAGTTGCCCGTTTGGCATCCTTGCAATAGTGCGAGCTTGTGTGGATATGTAACTAACCATTTTCTATTGCTTCCAATAGTGATTGATCATTTGCGTTTGAAAATAACTTTTATCCGTAGAATGTATAAATCTGTATTCATTCAATCCACTCAATTTATACATCAATACACCACTTGTCTAATGATGCATCAACCACTTACTCAAAACATCCAAACTTGTTTATAAAACACACTATATAAAAGGAAGCACCACACTTCTATTTTAAAGAGCCATCCTTAACATGATCATTTTGGTAAACATACTGTACAGTATGCGCTTCATGTTGGTTAAGCAATGGTTATTCTCTGTAGTAGGAAACTACTTTACACACTAGCTAGAACAAGCACATTTCTCTGTAATAGCATTTTTTCAGCCTGCTCATGATTAAGTTTAGAGCAGTGGTTCCCAACCTTGGTCCTCAAGTACCCCAACAATGCACGTTTTCCAGGTCACCCAGCAGGTGCACTCATTCACAGGCACATTTTAAAAGATCACAGGTGAAGCTAATTATTTTACCTGTGATTCTGTGTGGAGATCTGCAAAATGTGAACTGTTGGGGGTCCATGAGGAACGAGGCTCAGAACCACTGGTTTAGATCATCTCTATATTGATTGGAAATGTTTGTACAAAAGGTGGAGATATACAGTATCAATAACTTGTGCTAATGATTTCACTTAGTTTTATGTAATTATTGTAGAGGATTACTCTATGGAACAATCTAAATCATTGCGAATATGGCAAAAGGGCCAAATTGCATACATATTAATGATAATTGGCAACACGAGGCCTTATCAGTGCCATTCTTGCAGAGTTAGGAGGCGGTAGTAGTGCTGTACCCAAGCAATGCAGATTTTGTGTCGGAGGATAAAATGGAGAAACTTATTTTGTATTTAACAAGCAGAAACAAAACTGAAGTAGTGGTGAGTGCTACAAACCAGCCATAGCTGATGCTTGCCATATTCATGCAGCTTCCCCAAACGTGGTCCATGTACACAGGTCCCGGCGCTTGCACGCACGGCTTCCAGGCCAGGTGTGATCAGTCAGACATTGATTACGGACACCTGAGTGAGGCGCGCTGCGGCGTTACTACCCATTTCCAAACATCCAAGGATAACGTTCCACTGGCCCCGCCTCGGTGACGTCACAGATAAAAGCTATATCTTGCCCTCGCGGGCAGCTGTTCCCGGCTAGTGGCCTAACAGTTAAGTGGTGCGCACGGAGAGCGGGAGTAGGGCTTTCGCCCCCCCCAGCCATTCCCAACAGGCCGCTGCCCAGTGCTCCCTTCGTTCGCGCTCCTGGATAGTCTGTGCTGCGACGCGATTCTTCATCAGGCATTCCATCTCCACAGTACCCGGATGCTGAGAAGACACAGCCGCCTTGGACAACATAGACATGTGAGTGGCAGTGTAAGGAGGGCGTGAGAGCTGTGCGAATTAACACATGTGACGCGTGTTTGATCTTTGGTACCGCTGGTACTTGTAGTGCTTGTCTGCACGTGACGCGGGCCCATGGGGTGCTTGAGCTGCCGCCCTTATTTGCCTGCCTACGCGCGGGAAGGGACGCCACGTGCGCGCTTATAGTGTGGTGGGAGGAAGTAGGGGAAGCCTCTTTATTCTTTCTAAAACCTCGTTGCCGCTCCCCGGCACTCCTGCCCACGTATCAAGTTGCCATGGTCTGGTGGCATGTAACGCGCCTCCTTGGGCCTCTCCCTCAGGGCTATACACGGCTGGCAGACATGGCGTTGTAAGTGCTGTGAAGCCATGATAGTGTATGCTTAGTATGTGTAATTCCATAACCGGCGCTAGAGACCCTTCTGAGGGCTGCGTAGACTGCCTCACAAGCTTAAAAAAAGCAGCCCGGTTATCTAAAGCTACACTTGTTCCAAGTTTAAATTTTTGCGTGTGTCCTTTTTTTTTGTCTCCCTTTTGGACAGATGTATTAAGCCTGGAGAAGAAATAAACTTGAGATAAAGTACCAGCCAATGACATACCTCCCAACATGACCCTCTCCAGGAGGGACACAATACTCTGCTACTGGACTTCCTCCTTATTGCATGATTACCTTCATCTGTGTTGAGCAGGTATTGATAAGAAAGCTGCTTCACTACAGGTGACGGCAATCATACATTAACAGGGAATTGCAGAGCAATGTATCCATCCTGGAGAGGGTCATATTGGGAGGTATGCAATGAACCGTGGTGCAGATGTATTAAGCCTTAATAAGGGCTAAATGCAAGGGTGATAAAGAGAGATAAATGTCCAGCCAATCAGCTCCTTACTGACTTTTTTCAAACACAGCCTGTAACATGGCAGTTAGGAGGTGATTGGCTGGACATTTATCTCGCTTTATCACTCTTGCATTTATATATTGATGTGTGCCAGAGATACATAACAGGAGATTCAGCACAAGAGATTTCACTCTTGTGGCTCATTTCAGACAATGAGCCACATACAGAGAGATTTGTGTCAGAGATTCATAATGGGAGATTCATAATGGGAGATTCAGCACGGGAGATTTCAAATCTGTCACGACTGTCACAGCCGCACATGCCATCAACTGCACTATATATATATATATAAATATATACATACATACACACATAATGAAACAATAAATGGATACTGGCTGCTGAAAATAAATGTCATTAGTGGAACAGTGACTTCCCCCCCCAAACATTTCATAGTTGGTGGTAGTCTCCCCCATAAAAAGTTTTAATCGTCGGTGGTATAGTGTGGCATCCCCCTCTCCCCTCAACCGTTGGTGGCACAGTGTAAAAAAAAATATAGTATATACTTACCAACTCCGGTGTCTACCAGTGTCGCGTCCTCTCACTGCAGCTTCCATCTGACTGCAGAGGGCGGGCGCGGCACCCGGCAGGTCCAGGAAGCGTCTCTTCAGCTGGGCTCCGGCGGGGCTTCAAGGTCGGTGGCAGTGGGGCTTCATCTGGGCAGCGTGCTCCGGCATGACAGTCGATCAGATGGCCCTGCTCATCCCCGCGCCACACATGCGGGAGATGAGCAGGAGCTTCTGAGCGACTGTTATGAATTGACTGACCGGGCCATTCTGAATCTTGTGCAGATTCAGAACGGCGGGGGCGAGCATGTAAATCGCTGTGTGTGCTATATACACAGCGATTTACATGCATTTTCAGGCATTTTCTGAGCGATTTAGTAAAATTGCTCAGAAAGTGCCTGAAAATTGTGCTGTGTGTGGGGCCCTTAAATACATCTGTCCCTATGTTTGAAAATGACAGTTGGGAGTTGATTGGTTGGTGCTTTTATTTTATCTCCTTTCACTTTATCTCCAGTTTATCTTATAAATGCAAGGGTGAAAAAGAGAGATAAACGTCCAGCCAATCAGCTCCTTACTGACTTTTTTCAAACACAGGGTGGGATTCTCTAATCTAAATATGCGGTAAAAACAAAGTTAACCTTTTTTGCTGCGGGGGGCGGGCGCGCCGCCCTGAATGGATCCCTGCTGCCTTGCGCCGACCCGTGTCCGGGCAGCCCAGATCTGTGACCTCATCCTCCCTGCACTGAAAATCATCTTCCGGGTAAGGGAGGGACGGGGGAGCCGCCGGACCCATTGCGCAAAGCTGGCTCACCACAAAGGACAGCTCTTAAGAGCTGTCCTTTGTGGTGAGCCAGCTTTGCGCAATGGGTCCGGCGCGCCGCCCTGAATGGATCCCTGCTGCCTTGCGCCGACCCGTGTCCGGGCAGCCCAGATCTGTGACCTCATCCTTCCTGCACTGAAAATCATCTTCCGGGTAAGGGAGGGACGGGGGAGCCGCCGGACCCATTGCGCAAAGCTGGCTCACCACAAAGGACAGCTCTTAAGAGCTGTCCTTTGCCATAATTATCGCATATGTTAGAGCATATGCGATAATTATGTGGGCGAAGGACGGGCGCGGATGTTAGAGCATCCTGCCCACAACATGTAACATGGCAGTTAGGAGGTGATTGGCTGGTTGTTTATCTCTTTATCACCCTTGCATTTATCTCTTGTTAAAGCTAAATACATCTGCCCCATTATGATGAATAAAAATGTTTTCTTGGCAGTTTTCACTTGGTGCTCAAAGGGTTAATGTTACTCCTTGGGTCAATCCAACTATATATGTAGGGTGTGCCATGCTGTCATTGCTGAACATGGCACCTGAATCTGCACAAAATTGTTCACAATTCTATGGGGTAGGGAGCACTTATGTGGAAGCTCAGGCTGCTGTGATAGGGGTGGACATCGCATTGCAATCTTTTACTACCATCTGTGTTTTTGAATGGTAAAACTACCATCAAAACAATAGCAGCATTCTGGTATTTGATGTTATGATGGTCCCGCCCCCCAGCCAGCCACACTGCTTATGCACATGTGTGGCCACTGCTGAAGATGTTTGTGCATGTGTAAATTTGGCTTTTTTGCGCATGGGCAAGTCATATTAATGTTTTTTTCTATCAAATTCTTTTGATGAGATGGTCAGTGACATTGCATCAAAGATTTGCTGGTGGATGCCCATCCCTATGCTGTGATGGTTTGGACATGTGAGAAACTCACCCACAATTGTATTATGTGTGTGTATGTATAAAAAAAAAATCTCAAAGCCGTAGAATAAAAAAATAAAATAAAAAAAAAAAACAGCTGATTTTGCACTTACTTTGATTTGAGTATTCTTTGCTTGGTAAACATACTACTAATACCCCTTTCACATCGCCGACACGTTTTAAAAACCGGTATTTTAAAACGGTAATTAAAACGGGTCAGAGCCTTAACATTGCCGCAGATTACCGTTTTAAATACCGGTTAAGTCTCATTCAACATAGCAGTCAAACAGTTTCAACCCGAACACTTTTTTAAAGCCAGAGTGTCAACATTGCCTGTCATTTTAAAGGGGACAGCCTATCACTGCTCTGTAGCTTGTGTTGTTTGCCTGAAATACCGTTTCAGACACATTGTACACATTCACATTGCTCAAAAAACGGCAAGGAACCGTGTAGGACTCTGCTTTTTACACGGTTCGAAATACCAGTTAACTTTAAACGGTAAATCGGCTCTGGTGCATTCACAGTGCAGGCTTAAACGTTTTAAAATGAAAAAAAAAATCGGCAATTTACCGTTTTAAAAGTGCGATGTGAAAGGGGTATAAAGGGTGTTACTGATAGTCCAGGGAATGTGTAATTTAGTAAAGCCAAACAAAAATATATCTTGATAGATTCTAGCTACAGTATAATCTTATTTCTGTTGTAAATGGGTTTTATTCTTTCTCACTTAATTTAGTCAGCATCTTTCACCCGCAAAGGCACAACCACTCTCTAATGGACAAAACCATATGCACTGCAGGTGGGGCTGATGTAACATGTGCAGAGAGTTAGATGTGGGTGGGGTTTGTACTTCAAACGGATACATACATATATACAGATGGAGCCGGGCTCCCTCTTGCTGGCGAATCGCCAGACTGTCTCCGCTGGCGATCCGCTAGCAGCCCGGCGCTCCATCTGACTGAGACGCGCGTCCCAGTTTCTGGGCGGCGGGAACCTGTCCGTCTCCGCTTCAGGGAGACGGACAGATTTAGGGGGGGTTGTGGTGGGGACCCCGGGTGACAGCCGGCGGGGACCCGGGGGAAGTGCCGTTGGAAGGGGACGCGCGCGCATCCCCTTTTGCAGAGCAGATGGCAGCTGGCGATTCTGCCGCCATACCCTGCAAAGACAAGGCCGGCTCCATCTGTATACGAATTGTGAAGGTACAACACTTACATAGTAGGTTAGGCTGAATAAAGACTTGCGTCCATCTAGTTCAACGTATGTTTAAAGTAGCTTATCCCTTGTTGTACTGTATGTTCTGATATTTTAAAGACAGATTATGTTACTTATTCATACCCATTGATGTTTTTAACCAATAAATGTTTCTCCAGCCTTATTTTAAATGTATTTATAGTGTCTGCCGACACCACTTCTCCAGGAAGAGCGTTCCAAAGTTTGACTGCTCTGACTGTAAAGAATTTTTTTCTTATAGATGAACAAAATCTTTTCTCTTCTAATCTAAACTCGTGCCCTCGCGTCCTAGATTCCTTTCTAGTAGAAAAAAGGGTTTTTGACAGTTCCTTATATTGGCCCCTAATATATTTATACATGTTGAGCATATCCCCCCTTAAACGTCTTTTCTCTAGTGTAAATAGTCCCAAATTGTTAAATCTCTCATAGCTTAAATTTTCCATTCCCCTAATATGCTTTGTTGCTCTTCTTTGGATTTTTTCTAATTCTATGATGTTTTTTTTATAATGCGGTGCCATGAACTGCAATGCGTATTCGAGGTGCGGTCTAACCAATGATTTGTACAGAGGCATAATTACTTTTGAGTCCCTAGTTTCCATGCCCCTTTTATTACATGCGAACATTTTGTTGGCCTTTTTTGTTGCTATATTACATTGAGCACTACACCCCAGTTTGTTGTCTATTTAGATCCTTTTCGAGTACTGATTTACCCAATTCATCCCACTTAGGTTATAACTAGCACACTGGTTATGTCTCCCAAGGTGCATGACCTTGCATTTGTTCACATTGAACCTCATCTTCCACTTTTTTGCCCACTCATCTAGATCATTTTGAAGCGTGGTGACATCTTCTGATGATTTAATAACTCTGCTCAGTTTTGTATCATCTGCAAAGATGGATACATTGCTGAGTAACCCTATCCCAATATTGTTAATAAAAATGTTAAATAAAATGGGCCCAAGAACCGAACCCTGTGGCACTCCACTTAGTACTGGTATCATATTAAATACGGCAGTGTTCACGACCACTCTTTGTTCTCTATTACACAGCCAGTTCCCTAACCATCTACAGATATTTGCCCCTAATCCCATGTCCTTCATTTTATTTATCAACCTCTTGTGTGGTACTATGTCGAAGGCTTTAGCAAAATCTAGGAAAATCACATCTACAGTGTTTCCATTATCAAGGTTTTTGCTAACCTCTTCATAGAAACCAAGTAGATTAGTTTGGCATGAACGATTTTTCACGAACCCATGATGGTTATTACTGAGTAAACTATGAAGGTCTAAATATTCCTGGATACCATCTCTCAAAAATCCTTCAAATAGTTTATCCACTATTGATGTTAAACTAACAGGTCTGTAATTAGCGGGATCCTCCTTTTTTCCTGTTTTGAATATTGGCACTACCTCTGCTATTCTCCAGTCTTTTGGTACTTTTCCTGATGATAGTGAATTATCAAAGATATAATGTAGAGGGGAAGCTAATTCCTTCCTTAATTCCATTAGTACCCTAGGATGAATCCCATCTGGCCCAGGTGATTTATTTGTTTTGATTTTGCTGAGCCTCAATATTATTTCCTCGGTAGAGAATTCAATATTGAGATCCGGCTTGTTCATCCCATTTGTGGTATGTGTGTGTTCCACAGTCTGCTCTCCCTTAGTAAACACTGATAAGAAGAACTCATTTAACAGTTCTGCTTTTCCCTTGTCCTACGTTTACTATTTATGTATTTGAAAAACTTCTTGGGGTTAGTTTTACTTTCAGTGGCTATGCGCTCTTCATAATCCCTTTTAGCTACTTTGATTGCCCCTTTGCTAATTTTGTTTGATTCTTTGTATTTGGTGAACGCCTCCTCATTTAAGTTATTTTTATGGAATTTAAATGCTCTTGTTTTATTGTTGATTGCTGACCAAACTTTTTTGTCCAACCATGGTGGCTTTTTTTAATTGAATTTACCCTTAGTTACTTTAGGAATGTATTTAATAGTTAATGATTCGAGTATATTTTTTTAGAGTATCCCACATTTCCTCAGCATTTATCCCCTCAAAAACTGTTTCCCACACAATTCTTTTTAGGGCTTCTCTGAATAATTCGAAGTTAGCTTTTCTGAAGTTTAGTATTTTTGACGATCCTTTATGATGTAATTTACTGAAGTTGATTTACAGTGAAACCATATTGTGGTCACTGTTCCCTAGGTGTTCAATTACTTTTGTGTTTGAAACTAAATCTATGTTATTTGTTAAAACCAAATCCAATAATGCCTTATTACGAGTTGGAGCTTCTACCGTTTGTGTGATAAACTGGTCTTTAAGCTTAGGAACCCACTGCTTCTTGCTGTTTTACATGTTTCGTTTTTCAAATCAATATCAGGTAAATTAAAATCACCCATAATTAATACCTGACCCTGATCTGATGATTGTTTGATTTGGTTTAAAAGAAGAGACTCCTCCCCTTCATTTATGTTCTTTGGTCTATAGCATACCTCTATTAAAGTTCTGTTATTAGTTTTTTTGTTATTGTCGGTTATCTCTGCCCACACTGCCTCTGTCTAGTCTTCCTCTGTACCTGTTCTCATGTCTTTCTCACACAATGTAAAGTTATTTTTTACATATAGGCACACCCTACCGCCCTTTCTATTTTCCCTGTCTTTTCTGTAGAGTGTATATCCCTCCATGCATAATGCTCAATTGTGCGACTCGTTACACCATGTTTCTGTAATACAATAATGTCATAATTGTCCCTAGTGACCACAGTTTCAAGTTCTCCGATTTTACCTGCTAAGCTTCTTGCATTTGCCAGTAGGCATTTTAATTTGTATTAGTTTATTTTTATTTGCTTCCCTAACATTGTGTTGGATCTCTCCTCTGGACTTATTTGTATTCCTTACTAACTTCCTTGTACCCACCTCCCCCTTAGTAGATTCTCTACAGGCCTCCCCACCATTCCCACTGTCTGACCTATTTACAGTTTTGAAACTTCTTCCTATGTCGTTAACTCCTTCCCATACACCAAGGTCCATCTGTACTTGCTCAGAAACCACGTATATGCCATTTAATATATTATCGTTTCAAAATTTAATTTGTCATCAGGATACAGATAAAAACACACACACCTTAATATAGATGTACACCGCATGCAGGTCTGGATGGGACCACGCACCCGCCCCTCCGTCCAAAAGGCTGGATGACGTTCTCATCCAGAGACGCACCATCCGGGATGAACAAGGAAACCACGTAAACAAGGACAAAAAGAAATATAGCAGCTGACATTCTGGAAAAAGATACAATATGGGCGGTATTCAATGTGAATACCTGCGAGGTGCAGCAAATTCTTTTTTGGATTCGCTGCACATTCGCCACGTTCCGGAGCCGGCGGGCTCCGGTATTCAACGAGTCAGGGGCAGCGAGCCCCTGACTGGCGAATATGAGCTCCTGCGGCGATTGCCGCAGGGAGCCTGAGGACGGTGCCAGGCAGAGAGATGGTAGTCTCTCTGCCTAGCCCAGACCTTTGTGGGGGGTTAGGTGGGCTCCCCGGGTGCCAGGCAGCCCCCCCGGGGGTGCCAGCAGGGGGGCGTATATTCACTACACACGATCGTAATGATCGTGCAGTGAATATATGAATATGTAATGAGCAGCTCGGCTCCGGCGCCCCCTGCTGGCTGCTGTGTAAAAAAAAAAAAATATTATTTTTAAAATTAAATATATACATGTGCTTACAGCACATGAATAAAAATAGCATGCCCCTCCTCAGAATAAAATTCCTGATTTTTTGACACCAAATGTAAAAAACAAAACACTTTATTTTAAAAGTTCACATTCCACTTCACCATAAAAAGATAGCGATTGCTACTCGGTGAATCATGGCGAAAAAAACCTTCAAATGTATTCGCCATGTGGTCATTGAATAGGGTGATTCACCGTTTTTGTCAGAAATTCGCCAAACAGCACAAATTCGCCATAAAAACCTGGCGAATCAGGCTCATTGAATACCGCCCAATATATCTATTAGTATATCATACTAAGACACAGCTGTAAATCAAATATTACAGGATCAACGGAACACACCTAACAGGAATTGTTCGTTCAGTCCCTGTGGGGAGACAGTGTCTAATTTGTTAATCCACCACGCTTCTCTTTGCAATAAAAGTCATGCTCGATCGCCACCTCTTTTTGGAGGAGGGATGCAATCGATTATGCAGTATCTCAAACTTGACAAGGGATGTTGTTTTTCGGCAATGTGCCTTGATACAGGCTGGTCACTTTTGCCGTTTTCAATAGCGCTGCGGATGGAACACCTGTGCATAGACATTCGTTCTTTGAGTTTCCTTTCCGTTTTGCCCACATAATATAAGCTACATGAGCAAACTATTAAGTAGACAATGAAGGTTGAAATGCAGGTAAAGTGATGTTTAATATTTAAAAGATTTGCCTGTGTGGGGATGGCTAAATGTGTTGCCTTTCAATAAAAATTGACTGGTCACACAAGTACACCTAAAATTGCCTGTTTATTGTGTATCCAGCCATGTACTGCTAGAACTGACAGGTTGATAATTGATGTTGGTTTTAAGTTTTGGCCCTTAGTGAAGCATGGCATCATGTGTTGTCCTGCAAAAGGTAATGTTTTATCACTTTCTAACACAGGCCAGTTCTTTTTAACCGTGGATATAATCGAATTTGAGGCAACATTATATTGGGTCACCATGGGAATTACAATTTAAAGAGTTTTTCTAGGTTTCTTGACACTCAGTAACTCATTCCTATTAAGTTTAAGGACCCGTTCCTCACACTTTAACAGATCTCGTTTGTCATATCCACGCTTACAAAGTTTAGTTATAAACTTATCTAATTGTTGGTTACAAATAGCCTCATCACTGGTAATCCTCCTATACTGCAAAATGTGTGAGTATGGTAAGCTTTTTATTAACTTTACAGGATGACAACTCTGGTTGCAAAATAGTGATGCGGTCTGTGTCTTTAATATAGACAATAGTGACCAACCTATTGTTAGGTTGGCTGATGTCGACATCCAAAAAATGTACATTAGGAAAATGTGTTTCAAAAGTAAATTTGATAAGACTATACAAAGAGTTATGTAATTCAATAAGCTGTTTCAGGACTGATTGGTCCCCTTGCCACAAAACAAACAAATCATCAATAAATCTTTTAAATAATAAACAATTGACTAAAAAAACAGGTTAAAAAAATACATCATGTTCAATGGAAAACATAAATATTTTGATATGATGGATAGTGTTCATTCTAGCACACGCCAACTTTGAGAACACATGCAGTTCCTCTTCCCTGCCTGGGGTGTCGCTGTCTGCTGTGGTGTTTCTAGCACAGGTCTGGTTTGCATATCAGTGCTGATATACAGACAACACTGTGCTAGAATCACTACAGTAGACAGCAACACCCCAGTCAGGGAAGAGGAACTGCATGGGTTTTCAAAGTCGGCGGGTGCTAGAATGAACACTAAGGGCCAGATGTATCAAGCTTCAAAAGTAATAAAATAAAGAGTGATAAACAACCAGCCAATCAGCTCCTGCCTGTTATTTTTCAAACCCAGCCTGTGACATGGCAGGTGGGAGATGATTGGCTGGCTGTTTATCACTCTCCATTTTTTCACTTTTGAAGCTTGATACATCTGGCCCAAATGGAGCTACTGAAGAACCCATTGCGCTTCTGCGTAACTGTAAATAATCATTATTGTGCAGGAAAAATGTGTTATGCTACACAAAATCCATGGATAAAACAAACTCAATTTTGTTGGCTTCGAAATCACTGTGCGACCAAGAATTTCCTGAGAGCCACCAGTCCTAATGAATGCGGGATGACAGTATATAGATTAGTGACATCAATGGTAATGAGGTAACTATTATCAGTGACTTGTAAATAGGGTTGAAGATCTTTCAAAAAGGCAGTGGTATCCAAAAGGAAAGGTTGTCTCTTAATGGTTGTAATAGATCATTGATAAATGTTGCCAGTGGCTGAAGAAGTGAACCTTGTGCTGCAACTATGGGGCGTCCTGGTGGTGGATTGATGCCCCTATGCACTTTTGATAAAGTGTAGAAGACAGGAACTTTGGGTGCAGTTGGTAATAAAATCTTTTTGATGGGCTCAGTGATGATTGCCTGGTCCAAGCCTAATTGTATTATATTGTTAAGTTGGTTCTTACACACCTGCATCGGGTTACTGGTCAATTTCTTATACGTAGATACATCATATAAATATCGCTGAATTTCTCTGTCATAATCTTCAATGTCCTGAAGTACCACCGCTCCCCCCAGATTGGCTGCATGGATAATTAATTTATCGGTACTCTTTACCTAGCACGGCGCCCATCGCGGGCATCGCGGCCATCAAATGCACTAAAAAACGAGTGCGATGCGATGGCCGCGATGCCCGCGATTTCCCATAGGGAACAAGTGTGATTGGACGCGATTTTACTGTTCAATGCCTCAATGCCCGCGATTTTTCCATAGGAAACAATGTTAAATGGGCCACAGAGCCCAAATAGTCCCCCTGAAGTCTGAAATGGCCCCCACAATTGTTAACGCCACCCCACGATCAACATGAACCCGAAGCGTGGCGAGCACAGCAGTACGTGTCCTCCGACCTTTTCATACCCCCACTAGCCACGTCGGCGTGGAGTTGAGAATAGAATAGTGTGGCGAGCGCAGCGAGCCACCGAGCCCGAAGCGTGGCGAGGGGACGCGGATACCTTCACAGGTAAACGCGTCCCTTTGCGGGCTGCACAGGTATCCGCGTCCCCTCGCGGGGCTCGCCACGCTTCGGGCTCGGTTCTATTCTATTCTCAACTCCACGCCGACGTGGATAGTGGGGGTATGAAAAGGTCGGAGGACGCGTACCGCCGCCCCTCGCGGGCTCGCTGCGCTCACCACGCTTCGGGTTCACGTTGATCGTGGGGTGGCGTTAACAATTGTGGGGGCCATTTCAGACTTCAGGGGGACTATTAGGGCTCTGTGGCCCATTTAACATTGTTTCCTATGGAAAAATCGTGGGCATTGAGGCATTGAACAGTAAAATCGCGTCCAATCACACTTTTAACATTGATCCCTATGGGAAATCGCGGACATCGCGTCGCACCCGTTTTTTTAGTGCATGCGATGGCCGCGATGCCCGCAATTTTTTACCCCGATGACCGCGATGGACATCGTGGGCGCCGTGCTAGGTAAAGAGTACCAATTTATCATTAGCCATTAAGTTTCTTAGGGCATGTCGTTCATCCACAGAAAGATTAGGATGAACTGTTGTCTGTTTTTGCACCCTTGTATCCACTTGCTGATTAAGGACTTGGCCAAAAGTGTTGATGGTGGCGTTAGTGGAATACGGTTCAAAAGTCTATGGTGGACAGAACTTCTTAATTGCCGCAGGGATGGGAGCGACACCATGATCAATGACAGGATTAGTAGGGTTGTGTAGAAAATATTAATTGAGCTTCAGTTTACGTAGAAATTCGTGTTGTTCAATTTTCCATTGTAGATCGTTGTCAGGTACCGTGGGGTTGAAGGAGATGCCACGACTCATATAGCTGATCTATATATCAGCATAAAAATAAAGCAGCCAGTAGTTACCCTGCACAGAAACAATAAAACCCCCATATCTAACTCTATCTGCACGTTACATCAGCCCCACCTGCAGTGCATATGGTTTTGTCCATTAGAGAGTTATTGTGCCTTTGCGAGTGAACCAGAATAACACCCAATGTTAAAGGGACATCGATAGCCAAATTGTGTGTTTTAAAAATATAACTTGGTTATTTATTTGTAATTTTTGACAAGCCAGATTTGCAGTAGTTAAAAGTTTTTATTTTTTGCATATGATTGTCTATGGCATAAGTTCCCAAACTCTGTCCCCGTGATTACAAAGAGTTCATGGTTTCCAGGTCTCCTAAGAATCACATGTTAAATAATTAGCTCCACTTGAGGATCTTTTACAATGACAAAGCTAATGAGTACACCTGTGCACCTACTGTGGGTGACACACAAAAGGTAAACGGTTTAGGTGTTTTTTTACTGTCTAGGACAGGGGTTCCCAATCTTTTTTTAATCACGGCACCCTAGAGTATAAGAATTTTTTTCGCGGCACCCCTAGGCCAAATTTATTTTAATTAGATTGGATTTATATGCTATTCTTAGGGTCAGTTATGTGGAAAAGGGCAGGAATTGCTTCTGTTTGTACACATTTTATGATTGACAGCCACCAGCACTGGTTTTGCTTATAAATAATTAACCATTAATAATTTTAGTTGGTCCTGGACTACCAACCCAGGGCACCCCTGCATGTGTCCTGAGGCACCCCAGGGAGCCACGGCGCACAGTTTGGGAACCACTGGTCTAGGAAGAGATGGCACAGAGTATCCAGCACAATCTGTTTTCTACTTATACCCCTTTCACACCAGCCTAAATTCCCGAGTTGGGCCCAGCAACAACCCGCGACTAGTGTGGCTTTGTAAGGTTCCCAGGGCCAAAATCCCGGCAAAATTTGCCAGGATTTCAACCCTGCTATTGAGCAGGGTTATTCCGGGGTTTAACCCAGGGTCCTGCCAGTATGAAAGGGGTAGGCGTACTCACACATGTTGCCGGTCATCCATGTGTGCGGTTAGGCCTGGGATCCACACAGGCGGCGGATGAAGATTACGCAGCTCTCCGACGCCCTCTTTGCAGCCGGAGAGCTCATTTGTGCCCGCTTTCTGACCTGTCATCCTGTCGCCCTGCTGCGATGACCGGCAAGTACTCTCCTCCCGACCTCCTTCCCACACCAGAAAATGCAGGGACTTTTATGGTGTGAAAGAGGCCAACCTGGGGTGCGAGCAGAAATCTGGCAAAACGAGGGTTTTGTGCCCTATGACGGCGCAAACCGCATTGCTGCAGGGCACTTAAGTCAGAAAAATGTCAGTAAGCACAAATAAACACCTGCAATTTCCGTTATTCTCCTATTTAGCAGCTTGCTCATTAGAATAGCACTGGGCATTCCCTCCTGGGCACTTAATATATCTTTTTGAATTGAATTGACCCCAAGGTGCCCATACACTAGTGCAAATTTAGCCCTTTTCACATGATTCCAAGAAATCTGGTAGTGTCAAATCGGATGTGTTGGACCTCCAAACCCGATCTGATGCACTGCCCCCCATGTACATCGAATCAGAGATCACAATGGTTAATATAAAGATTTATCGGATAAGATAGCATTGGCTGAGATCGCACCAGATGCACAAAGCTTCAAAAGTGATAAACCACCAGCCAATCAGCTCCTGCCTGACCTTTTTAAACAAAGCCTTTGACATAGCAGGTAGGAGGTGATTGGCTGGTGGTTTATCACTTCATTTGATCACTTTTGAAGCTTAGGGCATCTGGCCCAGTGTATGTAAGAGGACTACATATGGTGTATTGTATGCATTACTGCCACCCGGGAAGCTACCAGAGAGTTCATGAACAATCTTATGCAACTTCTACCCCCTGAGAAGTTGAATAATTGTATTGATATAATGCAATACTTGTATATCTGTGTGTGTGACTGGGGGCCTGATGCACTATGCTTCAAAAGGGATAAAATGGAGAGTAATAAATAACCAGCCAATCAGATCCTGCCTGGCATCTTTCAAACACAGTCTGTGAAATGGCAGGCAGGAGCTGATTTGGCTGGCTGTTTATCACTCTCCATTTTATCACTTTTGAAGCTTAGTGTATCTGGCCCTGAATCTGTATACTGTACAATGGAACATGGCATGGAAAAAAATACACATCATAGCACTTCATATACAGATTCAGTCTCACAGGGCCTGCCTGGCCTTGCAAGCCAAGAAGGGCTGTTTTGCGGCAGTGATGTATGAGGATATAAAGTATCTATGTAGAGCGTGTATGTAGCAGAGCACATGGGCCTATATGCTTTTCTCAACCACCCCCAGAGCTGCAGAAAGAAACAGCCATTAGGAAAACGTAGGTCTATAATGTTCCCAATAATGACTGAACCACTATTGCGGTCATTGGGATTTAAGAAAAATAAAAAAATAGATGTTCTTAACCGAAGCGTCTTTTGTAATATTGGCCAGTTAATTGGTGAGGCGTAGCAACTGTATATGCAGCAGACAAGTTTGAATATTCAATTGAGCATTTTATAGGGTCGATTCTATGAGAACTCCCATAGCTATTCTAATAATCGCGCTGCTATATTTGACTTATTGTGCCCTAGTGTTGCACACACAGCGTTGCCGGTTGTTGCTAAACATCTGTGTATGCCAGCATTCTTCAGCATAGCAGTGAGCTGATTAGAATAGCTGCTGAAACCCGTCATGGTTTTTTTCACAGCGCTGTGAATTGCATCAACCCCTATATTTTTCATAAGTTTGTTTCTAATCTGAAATTGTACAAAAATGATTACCGGTAACACAAATAATTTTTGTATGGTTGTTCTAAAGTTAAAGCCACATGCATCCAGTTTGTCCAATGTGCATTTATGCTTATTAATTAACAACCAGTGTATAAGGTTACATATACACCTAATGATATTTATATAGCACTTTTCTCTCAATAGGACTTAAAGTGCTTTACCATTGTCTTTACAGCTCAAAATACAAAACAAGCTTAACAGTAGATATCAGTATAATGCTTGAGTAAATAGGCAAAAGGATTCTACAGTGGGGGCTTCTACAGTCTGAACTTTATACAACATTTTTATTAATTTTGGGCTTAAAACTTTTTGTGTACACGGGATACGGTCATTAGGTCTACAGCAACTAGGTCGACAAGCATTGGGTCGACAGGCAACAATATCGACGTGTCTAGGTCAATAGGTCATTAGGTTGAGACAAGCATTAGGTCACCATGGGCAAGGTCAACAGTCAAAATGTCGACATGGGGTTTTTCATTGTTTTTCGAGCCGAAATGTGCCGACAGGCGGTATTTCATGCCGTACCATCTACTAGGGCATGGTGGCAGAATAAAATAATGTTCCCGAAGCATAGCGAGCAGTGCATGTCAAAATGTCGACTGTGTTGACATTCGGGTAAAAAAACCTGTGAAAAACCATGTGTCGACCTAGACCCGTGTCGACCTAGTTGTTGTAGACCTAACAACCCACACCCGTGTACACACATCAAATGGATGTGTCTAATGTTCACTCTAGAATTTTTTTTAGGGCAGGGTGCTGACCACCAGGCAGGGCACTTTGTTCAATGGGGAGGGCACATTTTAGATTAGAAATTTACATTAGAACCCCCCCCCCCCCAAAAAAAAAAAAATTGTATATAAATACATATATAAAATAATTTTCTATAATAATAATAATAATTGGCTGCCTTACCACATCTCCATGAGGGATAGGGAACCACACACCCACAAAATGAAACACAATTGTCAAATTTGCAGATTATATAGCTATACTGGGTTTTATTGTCTATGACAACGAGTCAAATTATAGGCTGGAAGTATCCAGATTGGAGTCATGGAGTAGGGACAATTGCTTGACCTTGAACATAAATAAGACCAAAGAAATGATTGTGGATTTCAGGAAAATCACACAAGAATGCATATTGCCCACTGGTTTTAAATGGTCAACAAGTGGAGACGGTTGATTCTTTTAAATTCTTGTGTGTAAACATGTCCAAAGACCTATGGAGCACCCACATTAATATTGTCATCAAAAAGGCCCACCAGCGTATGTTTTTTCTTAGGAAGCTACGCTTGGCTGGTATGTGTAGGAGAAACCTGGTGAACTTTTACACAAGTGTCATTGAGAGTGTTCTTACCTAAGGTGTTGTGGCATGGTTTGGCCCCTGCTCTGCTGCTGACCATAAATCCCTTCAGAGGGTAGTATCAGTTGCAAGCAAAATAATCGGGGTTGCCTTACCAAGCATACAACATATATTTGGGAAGCGGCTTCTCTCAAAGACAAATAGTATAGTGGTGATTTGTTTACCCTACTCCCTTCAAGCAAGCGATACCGTTCAGTCTTGTGTAAAACTAAACGATAGAGTTTTTTTTCCGGCGGCAATCCACACTTTAAATACTTTGGCAGGGTATTCAATGTCAGGGGTACGGCTGTCGAATTAGCTCGACAGCCGTGCCCCTGTCCCATTCTCGCTTTGCTAGATTGGAGCTCGGCAGTCGGGATTCAATGTCCCGAGCGGCGAGAAGGGGGCGTGGCCGCGAGCTGAGGCCGGAAATACTTGAGCTCCGGACATATTTCACACATTTTCTTATCTAAAGTGCAGCACTTTAGGCTCCAATGCAATGAACATGGGATGGCTCATTGCATCGGACCCAATGTCAAACCCATGTGATTTGGTCGCTATTGTATTTATCACCGAAATCTGATGAAAAGTGTCGAAATCGCAGGAGAAAGTGCAGGGGTACTCAAACTATTTTGCTCTGGGACCCCATCAGACAATAAAAATAATTACAGGACCCTGGCAAGTTACTGCAGAAAGCCATCACATCACCTGTGTAGTCAGCAGACAGCACATACATGGCAGCATTGTGGAGGCACACAATGATGTGAGGAGTCTTAAGGTGCCCATACACTAGTAAGATTTATCTTCAGATCTGGCTGGTTGGAACAAAAACATGGTTATGGATGAGTGACAGTTTGTCAGTTTTCCAGCATTTCCAAGCAAATGGTCAACTGTCATGTGCTCTCATCCATAACCATGTTTTTTGTTCCAACCAGACAGATGCGTGTGTATGGCCACCTTAAACTAACAGTCAACTCAACAGATTTTCAGACTCCTTGAATCACTGACTGAGATTAAAAAAGTAATGAGCCTGATGGTCAGCAATATGAAGTCGTGACCCCATGCTGAGATGGTCGGAACCCACTTTGGGGTCAGGACCCACAGTTTAAGAATCACTGTTTTAGTGTATGGGCGGGCACCTTAGGAAACATATGGGCATGCTGAAGGACAGTCCGTGATGCCTGAATAACAGTAATTTACAGTGATTTCTCCTGCACAAGAGAGACTGTAGTGAGAATCCTTCTGCTGCCACAGAAAAGACAGATTTATCATTGACTGGCTGTATTACCTCCATTATCCACAACAAAAGCGACACTACTAATAAAATGAATCATAGCTGGAGGAATCGGCCTCCTTTATACTTTACAGCCACAGCTGTCTTTTTCACAATCCTAAATTGAGAATATTTATCTATCCTGTCTATCTCTTTACTGTAGTACTGTTACATTAACTACTTTATCTATTCCGTCCCATATGCACAGTGCAAAGAGATTAAACCCCATTTTGGTCTCTGGTGTCCAAAGCTATGGGCACCAAATAGAACTAGAAGCCTCAATTTAGGGATGCAGTGACTATCCCAGTGCTCAGCAGGACAGGTCTCAAAGTACAGAGGGTGGTGTTAGGGTTACATTACCCAACAAAATCTGTTGGGATATTGACCTTCAGCATGCATCCAGAACTAGCTGCTTGTTTGTATGCAACTATGATGTATGTGCCTTGAGGTCCACTGTCATATTTAATTTTGTGCTTGATGTGTAAAGTGACTGTACGATTACAAAATTTTCAGTTCACTAGCAAAATAAGCGATATACAATGTTTTAATGAATTTACATGCAGATACAAAGGCTGAATGGAGAAGTAACTCGTTTATTCAATGTGAAATAATAAATGGGCATTAACTCACTGAGCAGGCAATTTCTTTCTCAATTACTTACGGAAGGGCGGGGGTGGCAGCAGCCGGGGGGCACTTGGAAGCAGCTGCGTATCTAGACTTTTCTTCTTAAGGGGGGGGGATTTTGTGTTGACACTCCCCCCTCAAGTCCTGGCTCCTCCCCATCCCAGTCCTGAGCTCTTTCTTACAGACCTGTACATATGCTATTATCTAATGAAATTCTACATGTGTTTGATATAAATTATGGCAATAATCCATATAGACCACACAGTAGTTTTCAGTATCATGTTCAATTGAATAGGCAATTGCAGACAGCAGAGTTTGTTATGCTGCATGTATGTGCAGGTATTGTGGTCCCTGAGCTGCAACTCCTAGCAAACTCTGTTCTCCACAGATGGATACTCAGTTGAACATGGCTTTGTGTAAACTACTGAGGCACCCTTCAAGTAGTGCTGGGACAGGTCCAGCGAGGGCCAGCGTACAGCCCACCTGCAGCAGCACCAACGCAATTCGGATGGGAAATGTGTGCGGAAGGTCCGGGATTGCAGGGGCACCCTCTCTGAAGGAGCAGCAGCACACACTCCCAGCAGCTGCCAACGAGCACATCTATCTATCTCTCTCTATAGATCTCAAATCTTTATGCTGTCTATACCATTTTGGGAGTTTCTCCCATCTTCATGACACACAGGATGTTGACCTGACTTTGCAGCATAGATAATCACTACAGTTTAAAATCTTCAACATTTTATAGATTTATTTTTTTTGTTTGAAGAAAATAGACAATCAAATAGGGGGAGATTTTAATTCCATGTAATGCACTGGTGGGACAGATGGTGGCCAGTTATGATAGTGCCAAAATTGAAATGTATCAGGGGCAAACAGGCTGGAGTGCCCAAACAGCTGAGGCAGCAAGCAAAATAAATTTCCCTGCAGCTCCTGCCCAAACAGAGCAACAATTTAATTAATCTATCTAATGAAACCTGCAAGGTAAAACCATTGAATTTGCCATCTTGTGTCCTTCCAGAGCAGCACATTGTGTTGATGCGGTTCCATTTTGTTATCCTTAAATTGGACTAAATATAAAAACATATACTTTAATATTTGAACATGAAAAAGTTCTACATTCTGCTATTCTACTGTGTGCAGTGTTGGGACTGTAACAAATTAGCCCCGATAATCCAGCTGGTTTTCCAATGAACCTGTGGTGCGGCTGCTCAGAACGCACATGTTTTACTGAACCTATGAAAAAAATCGGTACTTGTGTACTAGCACGGCGCCCATCGCATCGCAGACCATATCGCATGCGATGCGATATCGGCCGATGTTCTACAATGTCATACAATTTTAAAATTGTATGGCATACAATGCGATGGGATGCGATTATAAATTGTATAAGCACCCTAATGGGTGCTTATAATGCTTAAATGCACCCCCACGCCACCCCCAAAGTATAAACATGAACCCGAAGCGTGGCGAGCCCACGAGGGGCGGCGGTACGCGTCCTACGACCTTTTCATACCCCCACTATCCACATCGGCGTGGATACCGAGCCCGAAGCGTGGCGAGCGGACGCGGATACCTTCACAGGTATCCGCGTCCCCTCGCGGGGCTCGCTGCGCTCGCCACACTTTATATGATCAACTCCACACTGACGTGTATAGTGGGGGTATGAAAAGGTCGTAGGACGCGTACCGCCACCCCTCGTGGGCTCGCTGCGCTCGCCACGCTTCCGGTTCACGTTTATACTTGGGGGGTGGCCTGGTGGTGCCTTTAAGCATTGTAAGCACCCATTAGGGTGCTTATACAATTTAATATCGTATATGGGTCAAAATCGCATCACATGCCATCGGGTGTATGGCATTCGATGCGATAAAAAATTGGGCAACTAATTATCGTGGGTGCCGTGCTTGTACACAAGTACCAAAAAATCTGTAAGAATTGCAAAGTTTTATTGGGAGGTATATGATATTTCCCTTCCTATAATACAAAAGATTTATCATATGCTTTGTGTGAAAAGTGACTGTTAATGATGCTTCCTGTTCACATTGGTGGGGAAAAAATAATCTACATTCCAATGGCACAATGGATTTGGTCAATAGAAATGACACTTGCTATTCCATAAGAGTGTCCATGTGACTGGCTATAGTAGGTGATGAGCCAATTCATGTGACTTTTGGGACATGGCTAAAATTAAACTGAAGAACACTACAGTATATTAGAGGTAAAAACCACATGCTTACAGGCTAAAGTGCAGTTTTACCTCAAATGTGTTTTAAATTACCTAACATTGTATCTGAAGATTAGAACAGAAGTCTTGAAAACCCACATACTGAGGGCCACTTGTTGATCTTCAATGTTCAGTAAGGATGACCTCTATGGGGTGTATGCGCATTATCGTTCGTCTGTCGTCAATATCTTTCGTCAACATCTTTCAGCCAGGACACTAGGTTCAATGGAAATGTCTTTCAAACAAATTGGTCAAAAAAATTGTTCAGTGTGTATGCACCTTAACAATTATTGGTCTGATCATATGCCCTCTGAAAGCTTTGAGTGGCTAAACTGGTCTATTTTCCAGCATATGCATCCAGACATCAGCTCTGGGCACCCAAACTACAGACTTGAAACCCATAAAAAAATTTTCTGACCGGGTGCTGTGGGAAAAAAAAAGGTTGTTGTGAGTAATAGGTGTCTGATTGGCGCAACAACTGTATAGCTGCTATATATGCCCACTACTATAGACTGCCAGTAGGGGGGGGGTACTTTGACTCGTAGTAAGGCACCAAAATAGAAATGCTTCACCCAGAATTCTAAAGGGGAGGGGATGGCGGGAGGATAGAGGGGCTAGTGGCCACCAAATCCTCAACTACACATTGAGCATATAAAATAAAAAGGGTAAACATATCGGGACATAATAAACTTTATTGTAGTTGTAACCAGAGAAAAATTTACTTAAATGAAGCATTTTTCTTGACTTACCTATTAGTATATGGGGAAACTTTGCTTGTTTATTTCTAACCAAGCAGCTAATTTAACCCCTTTGAATGCCAATGTTGCCGTGAGCGATTCACAAAATATCTGGTAAAAATGACAGCATCGCTCACTCCGACTGTTCTTGATCTATAATTACATACAGATACAGCCAAGTTAATTGATGTTTTGTTAAATATTGCACCCAAAAAGAACAGTCCCTGTGAGCCAAGCTTGCGTTTTTAAAGTTATTGTGAGGATCTCTCACAGCAATGTTGGCACTCAAAGGGTTAATAAACAGTTTTGCGTGACAATCTTTACACTTATTTTGACAAATTCCCTTGGCATCTAAAGGATTAATCATCCCTAAAAAAACAAATGTTATTAGTTTCTACCTCTGATTATTGTGGTGGTATTGTTGAATAAGTCTAGCCATAACTTTTATATTTTAGTTTTTTCTTTGTTTCTGAATCCTGTTTTCTACTTGGCATTTTCCCTTTACTACACTTGGCTGGATGGTGTACAATGTTATGTTGAGATGTATTAACAACAATTAACAATGTATTTTGTTAATATGGTTCTTTAATAATATCTAGTGGGTTATTATGATCATTAGGGAGATAGCACCCTAGAGATGGTAACAACATAGTGATGATCCTGTATGTTAGCCAGGTGAAAACCGCAAACCACAGCATTGTCTAATGGCTAATACCATTAACTGACCACACAGTGAAAGGGTTGGGTTGCCTGTTTCCTCATGTTAAGTTTGAGTTGTACCAAGTGAAGAAATTGTGATACAGAAGGGTTCAATTTGCATTTATACTGTAGGATGTTGCCACAATTTATGTGGAAATGTAGTAAGGAGCAAATTGACTGTTATGTCATTTCTCGAACTACCATGTTACAGGTTGTGTTTGAAAAATGACAGCGACTGAATGGTACTTTCTCTTGCCACGTTATAACTTTCTAAGGCTTAGTACATCTTCTCTACTGAGAGGAGACAGAAGCAATGGAATGGGCAGTTGTGGGTACTTCAGTCATGTAGGTGAATGATTGAAGTTTAACTAAACCCAAGTAAGACCACCTCAAAAAAGGTGCTGATATATTAACATTGTGCATTTAACTATATAGTATCATTGGTGGTAAATGCCCTCCTTAATACAACTAGAATCAATAACACATTTAAACATTAAAGACAACCACAGTGCACAGTGGCGCAGCAGTGATTAGTGTTCATTCGATCCCCCCTGACAGCCGTGATCCTGGACCGTTTGCGGTCAGCCCGACAGCTGAACGACAGGCGGGATTCAATGTCCCATCTGCTGATCGGCATAAAGGGGGCGTGACCGCAAAAATAGCAGTGGATTGTCGATCTGCGGCCGGGATAGCGACAATCCACAGCCGTTATCGGCAGAATGGGCCCCACAGCTTGTAAAGTGGGGCCCATTCTGCCGTGACCCTGCTTTAATTCTGTTGCTATAGCCCTAAGGTTGTTGTACCCTTTTCCACAGGAATTGAGGCTAAGTGGGAGACTCCTCCCCCAGTGGACAAATCTGTCTAGATTGTCAAAGCGTACCACAATCCTGGACCCTAAAAGAGGCTCCAGGTCGCAGATTGGAAGCCTCACTGAAAGCCATCTAAACCATTTCTGGCTTTCTGTTACAGCCGACCTTGCACAGGTCAGTAAGGCTGTGGAAAAATTGGCAGGTGAGATGGCTACCAGTATAATGGAAAACAGACCGACAGCTGATGTCACGGCTAAAGGGCTGGATGGAGTCGTGTGGTGCACAGGAACTGGAGACGGACCAGGAGGAGTAGGATTGAAACGTGCCGGTTTAATAACGGATTTCATAAATGATAAACTTCACTCAAATACTTCTTTAAGTGACAGTTGGATAACTTAAATAGAGTCCAGCACAATACTAGTAACGGGCAGGTAAATCTGGAAACGTATACTTGATGAGCCAGAGTACATAGAGGAAGATCCGGAAAGAGGTTGATTTGATGATAGAAGAAATGGATCCGGATGACTGAAAGATGATGGAATGAATGAGTTGAATGAAGAAGGACAGCGGAAAGCTGAGCAGGGTAATTCTGGGACACAAGCAGGAACAAGCACTAGGTAGGACTTGCAGCATTGGTGTCAGGAGAAAACTTCCTTGTAGAAAGATGCAGGGAGCAAGGCACCAGAGTCAGGAGAGAAAGAGCCAGGATCCAGGAAACAGCTAGGAGTTGTGAATGATTCCAAAGACTCATTGCACTGACACTGAACAGCCTAGGCAGATCCCCTATATCCCCAGGGGGCGGCTGCCATTGGCTGTCAGCGCAGGAAGAGGAGGGAACCTCCACTCTGGGCCAATCTGTCTCCTGCCCTCAACCAAGATGGCGACGCCGGCCTCCCCTGCTGCCATCCCTACCTGGAGCTGCCCCTACTCGCACGCCGCAGCCTGGGACCTGCACACGCTAGCCGGCGGCGGGCGCGGACGGGTGAGTACTGTACCCGCCGCGCTCCGTCGCGGCTACGTGTGACAGTACCCCCCCTTTTCAGGGTGACCCCAGGGCGCCTATGGGCCTTGTGAGGATTTCTCTGAAGAAATTGCTTTATCAGCTTCGGAGCGTGAAGATCAATGGAATCCACCCAAGAGTTCTCTTCGGGACCAAACCCAACCCATTCCACCAGATACTGGGTACGAGATTTGCGGCAGCGAGAGTCTATAATGCGTCTTACCTCGAATTCAGCCCCACTCTCAGAGTTAATCTTGGGCGGTTTGGGAATCCTATTTTGATAAGAGTTCAACCTTAAAGGCTTGAGGAGGGACACATGGAAGGAATTCGAAATCCTTAGGGAAGGAGGAAGTTGAAGTCTATAAGCGACCGGATTAATGACTTGGATGATAGGGTATGGCCCAATGAACCGAGGAGCCAGCTTCATAGAGGGCAGACGGAGGCGTATATGGCGGGTAGACAGCCATACCCGGTCTCCGACTTTCAATCGGGGCGCTGCCCTTCTTTTTCTGTCTGCCATCCTCTTGTATCGGGCGGAAGATTTAAGAAGAGCGGTGTGGACTTCTGACCAGATTTTAGCAAAGCGTTGTAATGAAGTGGTTGCTGCGGGAACTTCGGAAGAGGATAATTCTGAGAAATCCGGAGACCGTGGATGTTTGCCGAATACTGTAAAGAAGGGAGTGGTTCCGGAGGAAGAGTGATAGGAGTTGTTATGCATATATTCTGCCCACGGGAGAAGATCCACCCAGTCATCTTGGGAAGACGAGACAAACAGTCGGATAAAGGCCTCCAAGTCTTGATTCACCCGTTCTGTCTGGCCGTTGGTCTGGGGGTGAAAGGCAGTGGAAAACTTGAGTTTGACCTGTACCGCGGCACAGAGAGCTCTCCAGAACTTTGCAACGAACTGTACTCCGCGGTCGGATACAATCTCTTTGGGCAGTCCGTGGAGTTTAAAAATGGTTGAGATAAACAGCTGGGCCAGTACTGGAGCAGAGGGGAGACCTTTTAGTGGGAAAAAATGGACCATTTTAGAGAATCGGTCAACCACTACCCAGATTGCAGTATGACCTTTTGAGGGAGGTAGTTCACAAATGAAGTCCATTGACAGATGGGTCCATGGTTCTGTGCACATCTCACACAAGAGGTGACGAAGTTGGTTACGTCGTGGCGGATGGTTGGCCACCAATAAGAACGTGACAGGAACATCAAGGTCTTTTGTGCTCCTGCGTGCCCTGCGAAGCGGGAAGAATGTGCCCATGTCAATATTTTCTTGCGGAGTTCGGGGGGAACAAACGTTTTACCTGGAGGAGGAGATGGCTGTATGGTTACTTGGGCGAAGACCACCGGATCGAGGATTGGACGAGGAGGTGTCTCTAGGTCAGAAGTCGTCTCAAAGGAGCGGGATAGAGCGTCCGCCTTAGTATTCGTGGTTCCAGGTCGGAATTTAATTTGGAAATCAAAGCGTTCAAAAAACATCGCCCAACGGGCTTGGCGGGCAGTAAGGCACTGAGCCTGTTTAAGAAAGGACAGATTTTTGTGGTCTGAATACACGGTGATCTTATGCCGTGCCCCCTCCAGAAGGTATCGCCACTCCTCTAACGCAGCCTTGACTGCAAGCAACTCCTGTTCCCCGATGGGGTAATTCCTCTCTGCCGGAAGGAATTTTTTGGAGAGGAAGGCACAAGGGTGTAATTCTTGATCCTCACCTTTTTGTGACAAGATGGCCCCGATCCCTTCCGAGGATGCGTCCACCTCGAGAATGAAGGGCCTGTCGAGGTCTGGTTGGAGGAGGATTGGTGCCGTCACGAATGCTCTTTTTAACTGCTGGAAGGCAGAGGATGCTTCGGGCGACCATCGGCTTGGATCAGCTCCTTTGCAAGTGAGAGCAGTGAGGGGAGCAGCGATAGTAGAGAAGTTCCGGATAAATCGCCGGTAATAGTTTGAGAACCCTAGGAATCTCTGAATTCCTTTGAGCGTTGTGGGGGCTGCCCAGTCTTGGATGGCTCTCACCTTCTCTGGGTCCATCTCTATCCCAGTGGCGGAGAGAATGTGACCCAAGAATGGAATGGACGTGACCTCAAAAACGCACTTCTCCAACTTACAGAACAGTTGATTTTGGCGAAGACGTCGTAGGACTTCGGACACTGTCTGTCTGTGAAGTTGAAGATTTGGAGAGAAGATGAGTATATCGTCTAGATAGACTACGATGGAGTGGTACAGCAAGTCCCGAAAGATATCATTTACAAACTGTTGGAAGACGGCGGGGGCGTTACAAAGGCCGAAGGGCATCACTAGGTATTCATAGTGACCGTCGCGCGTATTAAAAGCCGTCTTCCACTCGTCACCTGGACGGATCCGGATCAAATTGTAGGCCCCTCGCAGGTCCAATTTAGTAAAGATTGCCGCCCCTCTGATCTTGTCGAATAGTTCTGCGATAAGGGGTAAGGGATAGCGGTTTTTAATGGTGATGTCGTTCAGGCCCCTATAGTCGATACATGGCCGAAGACCGCCATCCTTCTTTTTCACAAAGAAAAACCCGGCCCCGGCCGGAGAAGTAGATGGTCGAATGAAACCTTTGTTTAAGTTCTCTTGAATGTACGAGGACATGGCCTCAGTCTCGGGTAGCGACAGAGGATAGATGCGGCCACGAGGAGGGAATTTCCCGGCCACCAGTTCTATCGGGCAGTCCCAAGGACGGTGAGGAGGCAGGGTGTCGGCACCTCCTTTACTGAAGACATCTGTAAATGAACGGTATGGTGCGGGTATAGGCAAGGGTGGAGCTGAAGAGGATGAAGGACAGTTATCCTCATGTTGTGGATGGGTCTGGTAGACCGGAAGGATCTGAGGAATGCAGGTAGACTGGCAATCTGTTCCCCAGGCCTTGACCTCCATATTGGTCCAATCGATGTGTGGGTTATGTTTAGAGAGCCAGGGAAGGCCCAGGACCATTGGATGTGAGGACTGTGGAAGAATGAAGAATTCGAGGGTCTCTTGATGTAGAGCTCCTATGAGCAGTGTCACCGGGGTGGTCTGATGGGTGATTTGTCCACTACGAATTCGACTCCCATCCACTGCAGTGAGGACCAGCGAATGATCCAGGGGTTGCACCGGCAGGGCATGTTGGGTGACAAAAGAAGACGAAAGGAAATTTCCCGCTGCCCCAGAGTCCAATAGGGCCTGAACTCTTTTTCTCCCTTGGGGACACACAAGGGTAACCGGAATGGTGGAATCAGAAGAAGAGGGAGATGGAAGCAAGACTCCTAATCGGACCTCCCTCGTGGAGATTAGGAGCGGTCGTTTCCCGGCCGCAGCGGGCAGGAAGCCAACAGGTGAGCTGAGGAGCCACAGTACATGCACAGATTCTCTCGCCGTCTTCGGGACTTCTCTTCGAGAGAAAGACGAGAGCGGTTGATTTGCATGGGCTCATCTGTTGACACCGCAGGAGGCGGGGTTGGTCTGGAAGCGGGTGCGACATTGGAAGGGAATCGAGGGCGAAGGCGATCAGAGCGATTCCTCTCAAGTTGGCGTTCTTGGAGTCGCAGATCGACCTTGTTACATAATGAAATGAGTTCAGCCAGGGTGGAAGGAGAATCGCGAGTTGCTAACTCGTCCTTGATGCGGCCGGCTAGGCCGTTCCAGAAGGCAGAGACGAGAGCCTCTTCGTTCCATCTGAGTTCGGAAGCCAGGGTTTGAAATTGCACAACATATTGTCCCACTGGGCGACTGCCCTGACGAATTCTTAGGATCTCCGTGGCTGCGGAGGACACTCTGCCAGGCTCGTCGAAGATGCGACGGAAGGAAGCCACAAATTCTTCATAGTTGTTGAGGATGGGATCCGCACGCTCCCAGAGGGGGGACACCCACTCCAGGGCTGGGCCCGCCAGTAGGGACACGATGTAAGCCACTCGAGTCTTGGGAGAGGGGAAATTGGAAGGCTGGAGGGTAAAATGGACGTCACATTGATTCAGGAATCCTCGACACCCCCTTGGGGACCCGTCATATTTACTGGGGGTTGACAGCTGCAGATGGTGAGGAGCAGCTGGCCCCGGAGAAGCAGCAGAGGCCGAAGCTCCGGAGGTAGGTGCTGCCGAAACTGAGGGAGCCACCTGAGGTGGTGTCAAGGTCTGGAGGAATTGAGCCACTTGACGCTGGGTAGCCTCTACTTGTTCCAAGCGAGCCATGATGCCTTGAACATCCGTCATGGAGGCCTGTGCTTCACCCGATTCCATCGGGTCAGTGCAAACTGTCACGGCTAAAGGGCTGGATGGAGTCGTGTGGTGCACAGGAACTGGAGACGGACCAGGAGGAGTAGGATTGAAACGTGCCGGTTTAATAACGGATTTCATAAATGATAAACTTCACTCAAATACTTCTTTAAGTGACAGTTGGATAACTTAAATAGAGTCCAGCACAATACTAGTAACGGGCAGGTAAATCTGGAAACGTATACTTGATGAGCCAGAGTACATAGAGGAAGATCCGGAAAGAGGTTGATTTGATGATAGAAGAAATGGATCCGGATGACTGAAAGATGATGGAATGAATGAGTTGAATGAAGAAGGACAGCGGAAAGCTGAGCAGGGTAATTCTGGGACACAAGCAGGAACAAGCACTAGGTAGGACTTGCAGCATTGGTGTCAGGAGAAAACTTCCTTGTAGAAAGATGCAGGGAGCAAGGCACCAGAGTCAGGAGAGAAAGAGCCAGGATCCAGGAAACAGCTAGGAGTTGTGAATGATTCCAAAGACTCATTGCACTGACACTGAACAGCCTAGGCAGATCCCCTATATCCCCAGGGGGCGGCTGCCATTGGCTGTCAGCGCAGGAAGAGGAGGGAACCTCCACTCTGGGCCAATCTGTCTCCTGCCCTCAACCAAGATGGCGACGCCGGCCTCCCCTGCTGCCATCCCTACCTGGAGCTGCCCCTACTCGCACGCCGCAGCCTGGGACCTGCACACGCTAGCCGGCGGCGGGCGCGGACGGGTGAGTACTGTACCCGCCGCGCTCCGTCGCGGCTACGTGTGACAGCTGACTTATTACCTAGCGCAATATATTGAGGACGCATCAGGTTATTTGGTTTAGGCTGCCACGGAAACAGCTAGTCTGTCGACATGAATTTCTGCTACAGCAATATTGGCTGCTTTCCTGGCAGGCAGAGGCAAAAATAAAAAAGGTTATTGAAGCTTTTACTTTTACAGCGCACATATTTGGGCCTGAGCTAGATAAGTTGATTTCTCAAGGTACAGGAGGTAAATCCACCTTTTTACCATCCTCTGTCCTGGCTCCAACCTTCAGGATCTGGAGGTATCTTTCCCACCTTTCGAGTGTGACAAGGCGCAGACTCATCCATGCTGCTCGCTGCCTGGGACACTATACAGCAGAAAAGTCTGTGGCATGACAGGCTTCCAGGCCACTTGGGGGGGTTACCAAGGTGGACGCAAGGCTTCTTACCTTTTCGGATGCATGGTGGGAGGTTTGCAAGGATTTTTGGTTTCTGCAGGTGTTGTCCCTGGGATACTGGCTAGAATTTGCATTCACATCCCCAAACTAATTTTTCACCATATGGGTTCCGGTGTTAGAGACCACACGGGTTGCCTTGTGCTCCGCCAGTCAAAAACTTCAGCAATCGGAAGTCATTGTCCTGATTCCGCCGGATCAGAGGAAAAGGGATTTACTCAAATCTTTGTGGTACCCAAACCAGACTGCTCTTTTCTGCCAATTTTAAACTTAAAAGATTTAAATAATTTCATTGTGTATCACAGAATCAAAATAAAAAACATTCACTCAGTGATTGTCGGATTGGAGCTATGGGAGCTCCTGATATCCTTAGATATCAGGTGCGCTTTGATGCGGTTCCCAGATTGGAACATGCAGATGAGATTCCTCTGATTTGCCAATTGGTACCTCCAGTTTCAGTTTTGAGCGCTTCCTTTCAGTTGTCCTCAGTGCCTTGAGTGTTCACAAAAATAATGGCATGCGTCTTCAGGGAGTTACCATTGTTTATACCTGGACGGCCTTCTCAAGGCAACCTCCAAGGACAAGTTGGTTTTGGATACGTTCCTGACGTACCAGTTCCTCATTCAAAACTGATGGATTGTGAATGTTCAGAAGTCGCAACTCCAGCCTTCTCAGCGATTACTCTTCCTGGGGTTGCTGTTGGACACTGTACAGCTAAATGTTTCTTCCTATGGACAAAATCTTGGCTTTCTAAGGCCTAGTCAGACAGGTTCTGAGTACATCCCATAAGGGGTATTCAATGCTGTGGGCGAGCAGCGACAGCGAGCAGAGCTTCCTGCTCGCTGTCACCACTCACCTTGTCAGTGGGAATTGGTGTATGCGGCTAAATACAGCGAGTTTTCTGCATTAGCCACAGGTCTCGCTGTTTTGTGGAATTTTCGCTGTCCTGTGACAGCGAGGATTTCCCCAGAACATTGAATAGAGCGAGCGGCCAGCGCAGGGGTTAAACAGCGAGGATCGCTGGTTTTCTGCAATCCTCTCTGTTTAACCCCCTCGCCGGCCGCATTGAATACCTGCCCATGTGTCAGTTCAACTTTGCATCAGGTTCCAGGGAAAGATGGTAGCCTCCTTCGAGGCTCTTCCCTATGTGAGATTCCGATCAGAACATTTCAGTGGGATCTACTTACCCAGTGGACGGGATCTTGCCTTCACATGCACAGGACAATAACCTTGAAGCTGGACATGAGATTGTTGCTACACTGGTGGCTCCACACGAACCATCTCCTACAGGGTCACCGGTTTGGCATTTGGGAATGGACTTTAGTCACGACCGATGATCGCCTTCGAGGACGGGGGGCAATAACCCTGGGTCATACTTTTCAGGGTCGATGGTCCCTAGAGGAGTCACACCTTCCTATCAATGCCCTGGATTTAAGAGCGGTTCATGCAGTCTCTTTCCGAGGGAAAGCAATCCAGCTTCAATAGGATAACGCCACAGTAGTGGCGTACATAAACAGGTAAGGGGGAACAAAGAGTCTGGGAGGGACGAAGGAGGTTTGTGCAATCCACTTATGGGTGGAACGCTATGCCCTCATCCTATCGGCGATCTTTTCTTCCAGGTGTGGAGAACTGGGGTGTGGACTACTTGAGCCACCAGGATCTCCACCCAGGAGAGTGTACAACCACAGAATGGAAAAACCTCTGGGTTCAGAGCCCAATCTAGTGTATATATGTTCACTGTTTCCTCTGCTACCATGGCTACTCAAACGGATAAGAGGGAGTCTGTGTCCATAATTCTCATAGCTCCGGACTGGCCACAGAGATTGTGGTACACGGATCTCCATCTTTTCCTAGCAGACAACCCTTGGAGACTCCCACTACGAGCAGACCTGCTTCAGCTAGGACCATGCACCTATGGAGACTTACTTAGTTTAATGGTGTGGCTGTTGAGACCGAATTTTTGAAACAGTGTGGTGTTCCTACCTCCATTATACCAATGATAAGGGGTAGGAAAGAGGTCATGGCTGCCCACTACCACCGCACTTGGAAAGCCTACATTGCCTGGCGTTAAGCTTGGCATTTGCTAAAGGTGTTTTTTTTTCTTTCTTGGCATGGATACGGATTTTTGAAATCTGGTTTTACAGCCGGACTCTGTTTAGGATCCTTAAAGGTGTAAGTTTCGCCCTTGTCCGTCTTTTTTCATAGACTGGCACTCATTCCAGAGGTTCATACATTCTTAGAGGGAGTTCTTCATTTGCAACCTCTTTTTGTTACTTCTACAGAACCATGGCACCTGACTTTGGTCTTTGCTTTCTAACGGTCAGAGGATTTTGAACCTTTGGAGTCCGCAGATCTACGACTGTTGTCTTGAAAAATGTCATGTTGCTGGCCTTAGCACTGGCTCAATGGGTTTCTGACCTGAGTGCGTTGTCCTGCCTATCTCCTTTCTTGGTTACTAACAGAGCTGAGTTACGTACTCAAGTGGATTACTTCCCTAAAGTTGTATTGGCATTTCATCTAAATCAGCCCATAGTTCTGGTTCTGTCTAGGGATTCTTCCTCCTTAGATTTCCAAGCATTATGCATAAATGTACAGCTTCCATCAGGAAATCTCTTTCCTTATTTGTACTGTATGATGCCATTTAAAAGGGTTGGCAGACGTCCAAGTCAACCTTAGCTTTCTGGATTTGCTTAATTATTCGAGAATCTTATCTACATTCTTCTCAATTACTTCCATATGGAATTTCTACTCATTCCACAGGTTTGGTGGGGGCTTCTTTGGCAGCTGCACAGTTTTTTTTTTTAAGACTGGGGTCTGGGTGGGGATAGACAGGGAGGAGCCTGCCTCTCTCAAATTTATTAGTGCTGACTCCACCAGACCACAACTCTATCCCCAAGGTAAAAGACTGCACTTTCCCCTGTGGATTTTGAGAAACTGAATCTGAATTATCGGGGTTGGACGGAGAGAGATCTGGTCATTGGTTATCTCTGCAATAGTTAACCGTGGGATTGATTCAAATCAAAACAATGTTAATTGCCTCAGTATATGATTTTCTTCCCAGCTTTTTAACTTTGCATTGAATTGACCCCCATGTTTGAAGTATTAAGTTCCCAGGGGGAGGTGCCCTAAACTGCACACCCTGGTGCTACCTGCTGAGACCTGTAGTGCAGCAAGCAGGAGGAGGAGTTTGCAGGTGCACACTTTGCCAGCAATGTATATATAGCTATCTAATACGTAATCATTGGTGCCCAGTGGTACCAATAATATATACGTTGCTGGTCTGTGCCAGCAATGTATATATTACTGGCTTATTAACATTGGTGCCCAGTGGTGCCAGTAATATATACATTGCTGGCATGTGCCAGCAATGTATATATTACTGCATTATAAACATTATTGGTGGCCAGTGGTGCCATCAATATATACATTGGTGGCATGTGCATAGCGCAGAGCTATTCAAAGTAGTCCTCAAAGCCGCTCATCTGCTGATGTTACTCCCATACACACTGGGTAGCTTTGAGCTGAAAGCCGCTCAAACAGGCTGTTTTGAGCACCTTTCAGCTCAGTTGCCCAGTGTGTATGGGCCTTTATTTGCCCTTATAGGTTTTTGAGCTTTGCATTTACCTTACCACCTGCGACCAGCATGGAAGCAGTAGTTTACTTACATTTCTGTTTGCACTTTAGGTCTAGTTGCAGGCTTACCATGGGCAGTAAAGATAGCCTGTAGCTTAAACCCTGCAGTAATTTTTACAGCTAATTGCATCTGTCCATAAAGGTCTACCTGTTTTGCTACTAATTAGATAAATTGAAATATGCTAAACCATGTTTAATCCCGCTGTATGTTCAGTCATAGTAATTAAGCCTTCTCAAGAATTCCACTATTTTCTTGAGTTCCAGATTTTACCACCATTTGAGGCCCTACCTCCTAGTGCTATATCTGCCTAAAAAAAAAATCAATTGCATTTAAATAAAGCATGTAAATGTTTTGTGAACAGGCAGATATTACAAATAGTAGTACATGTAATGGTTAGCATTGCTACCTTAAAGTGAATGTCTTGGGTTTGATTCCCCACCATGACTAGAAGTGTAGTTTGTATTTTTAACCTATGCTTTGGCAGGTTTTCTCTAGATACTAATGTTTCCTCCCTCATTCCTAAAATATATTGGTAGGTTCTTTGGGCCCTATTCAATTTTCATGTTGCTCATGATCTCCCATTTAAATTGACAGAAGATCTCAGTGCAATTAGCAATCCTACTCCCCCTGCATTTTTTTTTAGCTTGCCACCCTCAGAGAGTGCGAGCCTAAATGCAGGCATCAGTAGCCCGAATGGAGCTACTTTTGAATTGCCCTGTTGGGCTCCCTCTAGTGGCTGCCAGTGTGTGAACATTTGAATATTGTATATAGGCTCCAATCAGAAATGAACTGGAGTGTGATTGTATGTGGTAGGCCAGGACAGGCCAACCTGTGGCTTTCCAGATGTTGTGAAACTACAAATCCCAGCATGCCTTGCCACAATTTTAACACTCCCTTATAGCAAAACTGTGGCAAAGCATGATGGGATTTGTAGTTTCACAACATCTGGAGAGCCACAGGTTGGCCAGGCCTGTGGTAAGCAATATAGATGGTTAGCAACTGGGCAAAATATGTGATCCCAGGGATCGCTCACTTTTGCAAATTGGCCTCCTAATGCGTTGTTTTAGGTTCCCATCACAAATTAATCTTGTAGATGTAAGGTGCTGGTCATGGAAAACAGTACTGAGTGCAGTAATTGCCTCCTTCCATTCTAAATGAGCTGCAGCTTCTGTTGTCCCTCCATTCATGTGTAGGGCTCCAGCTTTTTGTGTGCGGAGAGCTGACTGGAAGAGTTGTGGATGGAATGTAGGCTATTGGAGGGGCCCCAGCATGATTGGGGCAACACTGCTGCTGCTTCAGCCAAGAGATTCAGTTGTTGGCGGAGAAAGCCTATAGAGCAGTGATTTTCAACCTTTTTACCTTGCGGCACACTAAATAAGATTTTAAAATTGCCAAGGCACACCATGAGATCCCCACAGGGCAAAACACATTGGCCCACACAGGAAAAAAATACAACCTATTGGCCCCCCATATAAAAAACAATCACACTGGTCCCCACAGGTAACAAAAATAAAGTACATTGGCCCTTTACATGAAAAGAAGAGACCAGTAAATAACAGTTGAACTGGTGGTGGCTTTAAACTGGTTTGGGCATCTCTAGATCTGGGGGGCACACTTGAGAACAGCTCAAGGCACACTAGTGTGCCATGGCACAGTGGTTGAAAAACAGTGCTGTAGAGCCTGAGAAGGGTGCTGCTTTATTTAGCGCTGCGGGGAGGGAGCTATCCATAGTAAAAAATGTTTGTTTCCAAAACTTTTTGTGTTTGGAGACATCATACAGCAAGAGTTGCTGACTGCTTACTAATTGGGGAAAAAGATAGTTATTCAGGGAGAAATTTACTAAAGGAAATTTGTAAAAAATAGGTGTATTTGTATCCAGAAATACACTTATTATTGACATTTACTATCCCGAAAATACGGCAATTTGTATTCGTATTGATAGAACATCAATACGAATACGAATTGCCGTATTTACGGGATAGTAAATGTCAAAAATAAGTGTATTTCTGGATACAAATACACCTTTTTATTTTTACAAATTTCCGTTAGTAAATTCCCCCCTCAATGTCTACATTATAATTAGGTGGTAGAAAAAAATATTAATGCTGATATGTGTGTGTGTGGGGTTAATTGTTTTTCCGGTACTTGTTTCCTACACGGCGCCTATTGCATTGCATACCATAAGGCATGCAATGTTATGCGATGGCAGCCGATGTTATACAATTTTAAATTGTATACCATCGCATTGTATGCCATTGTATGGCATATACAATGGTATACGATTTAAAATTGTATAAGCACCCTAATGGGTGTTTCCAATGTTAAATGTCCCCACTATCAACTCCAACCCGAAGCGGTACGCATCCTCCGACCTTTTGATACCCCCACTATCCACGTCGGCGTGGAGTTGACTTTATATAGTGTGGCGAGCCACCGAGCCCGAAGCGTGGCAAGCGAACGCGGAATACATGTGAAGTTATGCGCGTCCCCTCGCGGGGCTCGCCACACTATATAAAATCAACTCCATGCCGACGTGGATAGTGGGGGTATGAAAAGGTCGGAGGACGCGTACCGCCGCCCCTCGCTTATACAATTAAAAATCGTATAGGGGCTTATACAATTTAAAATCTCATCGCATGCCATATGCCCGCATGCAATGAGATGTCATACAACTTAATATCGTGGGCATGTTGACATGAATTGTATAAAATTACAATATGTTGTAAACACACTTGTATGTGTGGTGATATGTTAAACACTCTTGGCATTCAAAATCAAATGAAATTGATTATACTAGATGCATAAGGAAGAATTCCATTTGGTGCGATGGGCGAAATGTGCAGTCCTAGAGCAGCACATTGTACCAGCTAGCGTTGTAGGTTTTTCCCATGCACCCATAGAGGTATTATGGTAAAATTAAAAGTTCTGCCATACCATATAAGGCCAATATGTGTGCAGCTGAGCATTGCAGTGATGCCCTCCAGTGCATTGCTTTTAATTTCCCCATAGAATGGGTTTTCACTTGCGGATTTTTGGTAATGCTTATTAATATCAGTCAGAAGCATTGAGGGAACATCCCAAAAGTCAAATTTCAACAGAATGTTGGGGTGTGCAATGGACAGGCTGGTAAAACAAAAAATGCATAATATATTAGAAAATTATGACAGTTTTTTTATTTGGGTATGATATTGAAATAGAACATGCACTGTTGAAAAGCAGGTTGCAATAGTATTTGATAAAAAAAAATACCCTAGGAAAGGATGACTGTAATGACATGTATTTCCTTGTTATTCTAACATGCAGTACTTTTTTTTTGTGTCCATATTGCAGACGGCAACTCCAAACTAACATGGCAGTCAGACTGTGTGATGTGGCTTCTCTGCTTAGAAGTGGTTCGTGGGCAGCAGAGCCTTGGACTGGGGTCTGTGGGATATTTTTCATTTAAATATATGCATATAGGCTTTTAATTAGTGTAACGAGGCCATACCAAACCATAAATTTACACTTCAAGTCAAACTAGCATTCAACTAAATAGTCCATGCAATGGAGATCTACTAGCTTCCTTAACCATTTGAGTGCCAACATCTGTGAGTGATGCACAAAATATCGGCTACAAATGCCAGCTTCCCTCACATTTGTTATATAGATTCAAATAAAAACTGTTGTTAAAAAAAGAGGTACATGTGAATTATCCGAGCTGCCGATTTTGTCCTTAAGTTTAGTTAACTTAAGGACACCCGACCGACGCGATGCCCGCGATTTCCCATAGACAGTAATGTTAAAATTACTGGACCCGATTTCCCATGTTAAATGTATGACAGTAATGTTAAATGATGTGCAAAATAAAATGACAATGTGAAATGGGCCAATATGGCCATTTCACATTGGATATATTTTTTTAAAAAAAAGTTTCATGGCCCCCCACCACCGTTAACGCCACCCCGCTATTGACGCCAACCCCCAAAGCGTGGCGAGCGCAGCGAGCCCGCGAGGGGCGGCGGTACGCGTCCTCCGACCTTTTCATACCCCTACTATCCACGTCGGCGTGGAGTTGAGAATAGAAAGTGTGGCGAGCGCAGCGAGCCACCGAGCCCGAAGCGTTGCGAGTGCAGCGGATACCTTCACAGGTATACGCGTCCCCTCGCGGGCTTCACAGGTGTCCGCGTCCCCTCGCAGGGCTCGCCACGCTTCGGGCTCGGTGGCTCGCTGCGCTCGCCACACTTTCTATTCTCAACTCCACGCCGACGTGGATAGTAGGGGTATGAAAAGGTCGGAGGACGCGTACCGCCGCCACTCGCCACGCTTCGGGATGGTGTCAATAGCGGGGTGGCGTTAACGGGGCCATGAAACATTTTTTTTTTAAAACATATCCAATGTGAAATGGCCATATTGGCCCATTTCACATTGTCATTTTATTTTGCACATCATTTAACATTACTGTAATAATTTTAACATTGCTGTCTATGGGAAATCGGGTCCATTGCGTCTTTTAACATTACTGTCTATGGGAAGTCGCGTCGCGGCCCGTTATAATGGCCGCGACCGACGCGATTTTTCTGGCGCAATGAAAAAATCGGCAGCCCGGATAACTCACAAGTACCAAAAAAGATTATATTTCCTATATAAGGTAAACATTACATGTCATTATGATGTTTGGCAATTTTCACACCAATTTTGACAAATATACTTGGCACTCAAAAAGGGTTAATAGAGCTGCTTCATTTTTATACCTAATGAGTATACCCCCCCCCCCCATGAAGTGATCCTTAAAATGCATAATGCATCTTTATAAAATGCATTTTATTTAGTTTAAATAATAAAATTCCTTGCTGCAAAGGTTCTACTTTTTATATTGTCAATTGAATTTTGACTGCAGTTGATTATAAATATATCACAAATGCTTTGGGGTACACGTATACAGGTTTGAGAACCTAGGCCCCTTTTTGTGTAAGAATACATTTTCATAGTTGTATAATTGATGGGCACAGCTATGCCCAGCTTCAGAATCCGCAAAGGTTCCTGCTTCCTATTTTTTTTCGTTGAGGTTTTTATGTTTTGGTATTGTCTCAAAGATCAGTTTTCTTCTTTTTTTTTTTTTATAGTAAAATAAATGCATTTCTCCTAAACTGTGTGCCTGTTTTCACAGTGCTGTAAAATAGATATGCAAATTGAATGAAGATGCTTATCCCCATATTGTGTGAACACTTTTTTTGTTGATCCTGTAAAAGGAAAATTCATTAATCTGTTAAACTTCCAACATTTAATATAATTTTATACAGGGCAGATGGCCCCATAGCTGAGCAAAGCTATTATTTCAGCACACCCGGACTGAGGCAGCTGTTCACTTGAATGCTGGCTTAAGATATAATTTGTACCACCTGACAATGATAATGCTTTATTTCATAATTTTGCCAAGTAGTGTATAGCTTCTTTATATATCAGTATGGTGCATTCTTTTCCACCAAGCAATTGTTTTGCCATCAAACTAGTTGCCAGTATAAAATGTGGCAGTATTTAAAGTAAAAAACGCTCTGCAATTGTAATACCTACAGGCATCAGTGAAAGTTCTTTTTTAAGCAATGCTGTGTTTTAAGTCTAAAATTATACTCTAGTCTGAGTAATTGGACTTAGTTTAAACACCAATTGTTTTGCATGTTTGTTTAATCTGTAGTCTATCATTAAACTATTTCTTGTTTTGATGGGTTGGAATGTTTTACTTGAGACTTATTTCCTGAAGGTGGGATAATTGTAAATCAATAGATGATTCTTGATGTTTAGGGGGCATCTCGGATGTGGAGTGCTCCCTCTGCTGGTAGTCTATAGGAGCTGCTCACTTGTTTCTCTGACCAGACACCCTTTACATACTGCAGTCACATATTTTTTTGCCTCCCAGCCTTTAGAGGTGCGGAGATGGGTTTAGCCACTTTGCTTGGCTAATACAGTAGCAGTCGTGTTAACTACTAATGGCTGTCTGATCAGTGAAACATTTGAATTTCTCTGCTAGAAGTTGAGCAAGGGGTGCTTGGCACAATTGAATCGACCCCTTTGTGTCAAGAAAAATTGGATGAAGTGTTTTTGTTGTAATCTATACCAATAGGTTTCAATTCCCATCCCCTAGTACCATCATATAGTATTCAGTTTTCTGGTGCATGAGTAATTAAATGACAAAGACTGGTTTAAGGGTTGGAGTTGGAAATGCCTTATCTAAACCGACACCTCAAGGTGATAAAAAGCATTGCTATCCAGCAATAATCTAGGATGTGTATTCATACATATACACATAGGATTTTTACTGTTGTAGGCTGTAGAATAGCATTTGACTTTCCTATGAACCTAAATCGTTACAGTTGCTGATTGCAATCTGACACGAATGCTGCTTGTTTTATAGACAATGACCATTATTATTATACAGTATTCCTCAGTTGCTAGGTCTTTATTTTACCTTTTTTAAATGCAACAGGTCATGAAATATAACCTTTTGGTAGTTTGAGTCAATCATTGAGTTATTTTACAGCTGTTTCAGTTATTGAGTTGTGTTGCCTAACTTTTGGCATGTGCTACTAGTTAAATTAACAAGATTAGTAAAGTGATTTTTTTTATCAAATATATTAAATATTTTATGTTGGTGCAGTGTAAAATAGCATTCCTACTCTAAATATCTGAATCTAGTAAAGATCACCATTTTAATCAGGCAGTGGCGTTTTTAAGCTATAAATGCTTCCTTTAATTAAACTAAACCATTTTAAACAAAATTATGTGTGTATGGCTATACGTTTTGGAGAGGTTATACTCTATATTGACGACAACAAAGTAGTAATTTCAAGGACTATGGTCACACGAGTATTTAAAATCTTTGCAATATTAAAGTAAAGGTACTCTGCAATATTTTTTGCCATCGCTTGGCCAATAATTTTCTAAGTGCTAGAAAAGTGTAAGTAAATGGTTTAAGAATGTTTACATATATAGAAGCTAATAGTGAGAAAGTGGCAATGAACATTTTTAACAATGTTTTAGGGTTTGTCAATATGAAGTAGTTGAATTTTTTTTTCTTTCTTCCCTTCCTCCCTCTTCCCATCTTCTGTTTTGTTAGCAGGTAATTGCTGCCATGGAAACACAGCTGTCCAATGGTCCCACATGCAATAACACAGGCAATTGTCCAAACACTATAAACAACTGCTCATCACCAGTGGACTCCAACAATACAGAGGACAGCAAGACCAATTTAATAGTAAACTACCTTCCCCAGAACATGACACAGGAAGAATTGAAGAGCTTGTTTGGGAGCATTGGAGAAATAGAGTCCTGTAAGCTAGTGAGGGACAAGATCACGGGTATGCAACAATTTTAAACTGTATTTGAAACCTTTCTGGTTGAAAAAATAATAATTGTTTTTATACCAATTGAATCCAGTCCTTTAGCAGGCAGAAGGAATAGCAGAATGAAGAACAGTTGGCCGGCGGGTGAATGAATTGTCTGCATACTGCTATGTAATGGACACATGACTGAGCAATTCAATTGTTTTTAAAACCCGCTATATGGGGCACGACCATAAAAATACTGGGGGTGCACAAAAGCAACAAACAACTTTACGCACATTTCTTCTACCCGTTTTAGGAGGGTTTGAGCAGAAGTGATAAACTCTTACAGCACTCATACCCTATTGGTATTGCCCTTTCAGGTGCCCAGTGCAGTGGTATGCAAAAAAATTCAATCACCCCATTAGTGTGGTTTTGGTAACTGCAATAAATTGACAAAAGTAATGGGATTTTTTCTTCCTTTTAACCTATAGATATTCAAGAAGATAGTGTTAGCATGGTTTGGGTATTCTACACCTTGGCCACGCATCAGATTACTTCATTAGTGGTATGATGCTATGTTTAGTGATTTAATACCAGATTCTCTGGGCTATTCTAAAGTAATATGATCTTATTTTCATTTCACCATCAGGGCAGCCGAGAGGAATGCTGGGCCCCGGTAACATTTTTTGTGCGTGGGCTAAGTGTGGGAGGTGTGTCAACGTCCCTCGCTTAGGTCACACTCCCAAAATGTTTAGAGGGGGGCGAAAAAACTCTAAATCAGTGGTAGCCAACTACGGTCCGCGAGAGCTACCAACAGTTTCCATTTTCCAGACAACCTAGCTGCTGCAAAGGTGCACTCATTACTAGCTGAAACATTTTCGAAGATACACAGGTGGAGCTAATTACTTCACTTGTGAATCTGTGAGGAGATCTAACTGTTGGTAGCTCTCGAGGACTGGAGTTGGCTACCCCAGCTCTAAACTCAGCAGCAGCACATGCTGTAGAAGTGTGTGCTGCTGTTACTGCCAGGGATGGAGGGGGAAGGGAGGGGTTGGACCAGGGCCCCTGCCGGGCCTGTCCAGCAAGCCCGGGGCTCGGGTAATTAGTACCCCCCTCTCGGCTGCCTGTTCACCATATATTTGGCCAGATGTAATAGCATCTGAGTTCAGCGGCCGTGTGGGTTGCCAGAAAAACTAGGACTTTTACAAGGCATGGTTTTGCCTAGTAAACTATTTTGCTCTTTAAAAGCAAAACAAATTGAGTTTGGCTAGCAACCTGCGTGGCCCCTAAATTTGGATGCTATTACAACCGTCCTATTGACTGTATTGATGGTGATTGAAACTTTGACATGGATAATTCAGTTTAGGTTTTGAATTGCTAGGATTTGGTGACATAAGAACAGATATTGAAATGTGGCCCTATAGTCTGATAATGAAGCATGTCAGACCTCTAGGGAGAATAATCAAGGGGATATGTAGGGAGTGCTCAGCCATAATGTGTGCCTGTGGTGTATAAATAAAATACTCAGTACAGGTATAATTAGATGGTTATTTTGCACTATAATAACATAGACAGATCGCTTAATACAGTAAAATAAGTTTAAGCACCATCAAAAAGAGTACTGTTGTATGTTGAGCGAAATATAACATTCTTAAAATGTTTCTATTTCTCATGTTTTTCACCACACGCATACGTAAAGGACTGAATGTTCCCTACTAATCTTTGAGGCTAAAACTAATGATTTGTTAAGAATTAAAATGGGTCTCTAATATCACACTGCCTAAACGTTTTAAAAAACTGTATTTTTAAACTGTATTTAAAACTGGTCTGAGCCTTTACATTGCAGTAGATTATGCTGCTTTCAGACCGCAAAACTGGCTTTGACCCTGTGTTTGAAAACATTTCCAAAAAAGGGTCTGCACCTTTCAGACCGCACAGATTACCATTTTAAAACGGTAACAAATCGGCAAAATACCGGTTTTTAAGTGCGGTCTGAAAGGGGCATTACTGTTTTAAATACTGTTTAAATACCATTCACATCAGTCAACCCGTTTAATCCCCTGAACACGTTTCAAGGCAGAATGCAGGGGACAGCCTATCACGGGTCTGTAGTCTGTTTTTACTAAATACCGTTTCAGAGCCATTCTTACTGCATAAAAAACGGCTCTGAAATGTGTAGGCTTTTTAAATGTTTTGAAATACCGAATATCTTTAACAGGTAAATGAACTCTGGCGCTTTCCCACTGCAGCCTTAAACGTGTTGAAATGGAAAAAAAATGGCAATATACCGTTAAACAAGTGCAGTGGGAAAGGGGTATGATTGTGTGCCAGAAAATGCTTAAGCAAGCATTGTTTACACACTATTTGTAGCTGCTATCTTAGACTTGTATTGCACACATCCGATGACTTAGTTGTTGCTGTTTGTATATGTTCAGAACCTTGTACAATAAGAACTTTATTCATAAGGGTCATACATTGGCTTTTTCCCCCCTTTTTGTTGCGTGGCTTTGAATTGGAGTTTGTGGAAACAGAAATGGCTGTACCATTGTATAGAAATGTAAAACCTAGTGGGACACCATTTAATGACATTAGCTAAATACTCTATTTGAATAATTGTCTGGCTTCAATCAAACTAATGCAGGAATATTGTGATGTTGTACAATGTTTAGTAGACATCGCATTTCCTTTATGCAAGGGTGAGAGATTTAGTACTTAATATAAGTCTTTTCAGTATATGTGCAAATTGCTTTACAGATGGTGCATTGCCCATTAGTGGTGATTCAATTGTTTCGAAAGTGACAGAAGATCGGTTGGGTGAAAAAATTCTTATTTTTTTTTAAATATGTATTTTAATAATGATTTATTGCGCGTGTTGCACTCAGGCAACAATTGAATAGCTGCATTACCCATTGAATCATTTCACATACCTGATACTTCAGACTCTAATCCAGATGTGCTAAGCTTAAAGTGATAAAGGTGGGAGTGATAAACTACCAGCCAATCGGCTTCTGTCATTTTTTAACACAGCATGTATCATGGCAGTTAGGAGCTGATTGGCTGTTAGTTTTGTAGTCTCCATTTTATCACTTTTTCAAGCTTTGTACATCTGGCCCCATGGCACACTTGTTCTATGTGGTAAACCTTGGTCAGCCTGAGTAAAGATCTGAAAGTTAAAGGCCATTTAAAGCTGGATTGGGCCTTATTTAGATGGGGTTGGAGTGAGTGTACGTAACGCAAATTAGCAATGTTCTTTATTCATTTGTAGAACCTGTACTACGATATTAGTAGCATATCGTCTGCAGTCTCCGATTTGCCGCTATAGGCATTTTCAGGCCAATCTCTAATTTTTGGCGGCCAGATTTTGCAGCCCCATATGTCACAAGTGGCTAATGGTTTTGCAGGTGATCTGTTGCCGAATCCTAGAATGCAGCTCAGATCACTAATTCAAGATGGAGGGATCTACTTACTCGACGCCACCTACTGCAAAATTCTTTAGGAGTAAGGGACATTTTTGTTACAGTAGCTACAGTATGTTTATTTCTTAGGGTACTTGTTTCCTGGCACGGCGCCCGTCGTATGCCATCGCAAACCACTAATTAAGGTATGCGATGGGACCCGATTTGTGTCCTAAGAGCTGAACTGTACAATTTTAATATCGCATGCCATTACAATGGCATGCGATGCGATTTTTAATTGTACAGGCACCCTGATGGGTGATTACTATGTTAAATGCACCCCCATTGTTAACGCCCCTCCACTATCAACGCCAACCCGAAGTGTGGCGAGTGCAGCGGTACACATCCTCCGACCTTTTCATACCCCCACTATCCACGTCGGCGTGGAGTTGATTTTATATAGTGTGGCTAACGCAGCAAGCCCCGCGAGGGGACGCGGAATTCATGTGAAGTAATCCGCGTCCCCTCGCGGGGCTCGCTGCGTTCGCCACGATTCGGGCTCGGTGGCTCGCTTCGCTCGCCGCACTAAAATTTCAACGCAGATGTGGATAGTGGGGGTATAAAAAGGTCAGAGGACGTTCATAGCGGGGGTGGCGTTAACAATGGGGGTGCATTTAACATAGTAATCACCCATCAGGGTGCCTGTACAATTAAAAAATCGGGTTGCATGCAATGCGATCAAAACAATGGCATAAGATGAAAATCGTGGGCGCCGTGCTAGGAAACAAGTACCGTTTTTGTTTTTCCTGTGCTTCAGTCCTTGTTTACAGTTACAGTCTGCTCTATGAAAATGGGAACACCTCTATCTTAAATGCAGATCATCTGTCTTATAAGCAAGAGCATGCTGATGTAATGGCCATGGGCTGCCACTTTTGCATGCTATCTACACGGATTACAATGGTGCATCAGGGTGAATGACCAGGTTACTGCTGATCTGTCGGAATTTTTATACGCAGAACAGCCACTGCAGGAGAGAGGTTTTCAGCTTTGGTGCCATACAACTTTCTTCCATTGATGCAAAGCTGTTGGTGCTTCCCCATCCCTCCCTGGTGGTTCTTTTTCAGCAGTGAAGGCTTTGGCATGAAGAAAACTGGCAGATGGGCACTGATTAGATCATTTGCTTACACAATTGCTTGCTGGAAAGAGACGGTTTGCAAAGGGGATAATTTTAGGCTGCTTGATTGGCGGTATAATTTAGAAGCTTTGCAGATTTTTAGGAAGGTCTCTGAATCTTGAATGCCTGGAAGAATGGATATTGCAGGTAATAGCTCACCCCTAAAGACCACTAAAACTGCGGGTGCCGGGCGTCTCTCCGACAGTTGGGATTCCGACAGTCATTACTCCAATGTCGAAATCCCGACTGCTCCCTCCACGACCCCCATAGAGGGAGAATAAAATAGGTCCTGCAAGGGGCTTCACTGCGCCCCCCCGCCCCCCCCTCCTTGGTGCAGTCGGGATTCCGAGGTCGGGCTAATGACTGTCGGAATCCCGGCTGTTGGTGTGTTATACGGTATAACACAGCCAAAACTGCAACCCAGGGACAGAAGAGTGCTAACCATGGAGAAGCAAAAGAACAAGGGTCCTCTCATGCATACCATTGCACACAAGTTTCAAATGGCCACTAATGAGTCTCTTTTGACAGAAACACTCCGTAGGGATGACCATGCACTTGTATATAATTGGCAAGCAGCTGCTCATAAACCTTTAATCACAAAGAATAATGCAGCCAGAGCATAAAAATGACAGTGGAACAATGGAGTGATGAATCTCAATTTATACTTTACAGATCAAGTGATGTGTTTTGTCAGTTGCCAGTAAAACATCTGTGTACAGTAGCAACAGTAAAGCATGGAGGTTATGATTTTTCAGCTGGTCTACTAATTGTAATGCATGGTCACATTAACTCAGAGAAGTATAGAGATGCTCTATCACTTTGCTCCTTACATTGTGGCAATTCTACCGGAATGGCAAATTGTTTTGATCAGGACAACAAAGCGACCTGTCCTGTTTCCAGAGCGACGGATGGACTGGGTCAGCTCCATGTCCAGATCTTATCTGACTAAGACAATTTGGGGCACCACATGCTTTCTAGACCTTTAACTGTCAGTTGTTCACTGTACCTAAGGCAGAATGGCAAAACATATTTCATGCTGTGGACAGTTTGCGGAGAAGGGTGTCTGCAGTAATCACTGTACATGGTGGACCCGCAAACTACTGACGTCCATAAAATCTTGTTAAACTGTTTTCTGTCAATGTCCACTCAATTTTTGTCTACGTCATTTTTACTGTTAAATATAGAGTGCTTAACTCTATTGATTAATGTAGGGATTATAAAATGTTGCTTGTTTTGTTTTTAATTCCTCTGCTGAAAGGTAGTTTTAAATTTATTAAAGTATGGTAGTTTTGTAGACTGATGTTGCGTTACTACACCATTACTTTTGCATTAGTCTTGTGTTTTTCTTTTTTCTGTAGCTAATTTTGTATCTCCTGTACTATTAATTTAGAGTTAAAGCAGGATTCAGTTGCATTTCAGTCCTATCCAATGAAATCTTCATCCTGGCCCACCTCAGCTACACCTACAAGAAGACAATTTGCTGGAAACTCCTTTCTGTTCTTTTGTGGTTTCTCGAAGTTTAGAGGGAAGCCCAGAGTATCATATCCTCCTTCCAGAGGTAGAGGGTCTTTCTCCTCTTCCTTTTTTTTTTCCCCTCAGCCTCCGCTAGTTTCCCATAGTCAGGAAACCAAGCCCACCGACAAACTAGTTGCATGATAGGTTTGGGGGCTTATTTGCTGGAGTTCAAGGACAAATGGTTAAAGACTTGCTCGGACAACTGGGTGAAAGATTCTCACCCATGGATACTACCTGCAATTGGTTGTTCTACCCACAGAATGTTTTATTTCTTACGTATTACAAATTCAAGATGGAATCCATGCAGTGTGTAATATCGGCTTGGAACCAGCTGAAGTCTTCATGTTGCAGGATTTAAAGGATGCATACCTGCCACAGGAGATGCTTTGTCAATTCCTTGGAATTCTAGTCTGGTGTATCTGTTCCCTCCCTTTCCACTGATTCTAAGGCTTCTCAAATGGATTAAGAGGGAGTCCACGTGAGTCATACTAATGGCTCCAGAGCCTGGTACATGGATCTGTGGATCTTGCAGACAACCCCTGGAGATTTCCTACAGAAGGGTTACCCAAACTAACAGCATCTGTGTTAAATGGCTATTAAATCCACGTTGAGTAGGCAAGGTAAACCAAAAGCTGTTAGAAGCTGTATAGAATTTGGAAGACTTGGGTGACTCGGTGCTAGAGGAAACGCCTTCCCACAACAGTTTTCAGTTTGTCCCGCCTTCTCTCAGCAGCTTTTTCCGCAGGACTTGGGTTAGGTTTTCTCAAGGTATAGGTGTCTGCTTTGTCTATATACTATTACAAAGGCGTCCTCCATATCCCACTAGTGTTCCCTCCAGCATCACACAGTGCTGGAGGACAAGAAGCACTTTAAATGCAGTCGGGTGGGCCCGCTTGGCGACGCCTCCAATGTGGGCGAGCCCGCCCGCCAAAGACAATGTTGGTGGCGTGCCTGGCACCTACGTTGGTGCAGGGCTTATCCCTAGAGCTCCGGAAGACCACAGCAGGGACAGACTGGCTGGTTTGTTTTAGCAGGGCTCAGTAAAATGGGCAGGGCGCGTTTTGCCCTTTATAAATCGAGCAGTGCTGCTAAAACAGCCTTGTATGAACATTATCCAACCACTGACTAAGGCACCAACTGAACCATGGAATTTGTCTTTGGTTTTAGTCTTACTCAAATCAGACACTTTTGAACAGTTAGAGATAGTGGATTTGTGACTGTTGACTTGGAAGACTGTTATCTTACTGGCCTTGCCTCAGATTTTAGTGGCCTTTCATGTCTGATGCCTTAATTAGTATTCCATAATGATAGAGCGGAGCTACAGACTTGATTGGATTTCCTTCCAAAAGTAGTATCGGCATTCCACGTCAATTAGCCAATTGTAGTTCCGACATTGTCTGGTGATTCATGTTCTCTCAATGTGGTGCGGGCCTTTCGTATATACATAGACGGAACAACTTTGTTTAGAAAAACGGATGCCTTGTTTGCAGTGTATTGTCCTGCCTCAAATCACTAGCATGGAGGATTTGTCTTACGATCAATCAGGCTTATACATATTCGTCCTGGAGTCTTCCTCCAAGCATTTTGGCACATTCCAATTGGTCAGTGAGTCCTTCCTCGGCCGTGGCCCAGGGTGTTTCCATTTATCACTTATGGGGAACGGCTACTTGGTCCAGCCTTCACACGTTAATAGCGTTCTAGAAGTTTGACCCCTTTGTGACTTCCGTTTCTGTATTTGGTCGAGCGGTGTTACAGGATTTCCCGCACTCTCCCACCCGGGAGTGTGACTTTGGTATGTCCCCACAAAAGGAAAGTATACCCACTTGTGAAATACCACGTGTGTATAGAGAGAAACACAAAATACATTTCTATTCGTCCATGTTTTTCTTTCTTTCTGAAAAAAAACATGGTGTAGTAATTCAACAATGGTAATATTTTATTTTTATATCTCATTCGCATTTACTGGAATAAATGAAGCATGTAACACTGATCTTTCCATTTTACACAATAGTCAGTCCTAAGGAAAGAACTCAAAACGAACCAGATCTAGGAGGTTATTCTGGTTGATTCACACGGATGTGTATATGCATTCTTGCGAGTCAACTTAACCCCGTCTTGCGAATGGTGGCACGACAGCCCACACTGGGCGTTCACATATGCTGATGGAGCTGCCCCACACCCCTCTCTGCCCTCCCCTCCCACAGTCCTGGGGACTGCATGTGCAGAAATGCACATGCGCAGTAAAAACACATTGGTTCCACGTGCGAACGAACGGCGAACAGACCGGAATAAGGTCCATAGTGCAGTAGATCGTGGCAAAAAGTAGATGCAATTTATTCAAGGTTACACTCTCATAATAAAAGATTAAAAGTGCATTGAACCAATAGTAGGTAAAGATCCTCCTGCCTTGGGTCCCCATTTGCTCTCCAGGACCAGTCTGAAACATCCAGTGGCTGTGGGTATTCACCCCAGAGGTGATCTTTTGGAGATGATATCCTCTTATGTTGTGTACACACTTGTACAATGTGCATGAGATTTTGACTATACTGTATAGTCAAAATCTCATCTGGATCTCATGCAGATCGCACAGGTTTTAACCCTTGTGATCCCGATGCGTGCACTATATAGTGTAAATTGTATGCAGATAGTCTAAATTGATGAGAACTGGACGTGTGATCCAGTTTGAAACAGCTGTCGGGTCAGCTGTGATGTTGTTATAACCTATTGTTACCATGCTGTAAAAACAACTTCAATACACGTTTTTTTCACCTATTTACTGAGTGCTGGTCTGTCTCTTTCCTGCTGCAAGGTTGGGTAAGTGCTTTCTTGATAGTCTAAATTGTATATACTGTATGCAGATAGTCTAAATTGTAATATAGTCATGATTGTACAAGTGTGTACACACCATAAGTGTTTGAGTTTTCGGTCTGTATTAGCCCTTCCTCAGAGTTTGGACTCTTAATATACCCAGAAGTGGCAGAATCAGTGTTGGGTTCAGCTGCAGAACTCCTTAAAGGGAATTTCATATGAATCTGCTGATGAATTGGGATACTTTAAAACAGATTATTTTATCTCTGCTCTCAAGTACACAAAAAGTAGCATGTTAAATGGTAAGAATTTTTTCAATTCTTTCATGCTTCTAGAAAAACTTGGTGATGCTACCAGTGCAGTTCCCAAATTCTGCCATTACAATCCAGGCTATGCATGCTTAAGCACAATTAGTACCTCATTACTTTTTACCATCTGTGCTCAAGTAAGGATAACCTTTTATACCTGAACTGTTTGGGCAGTGTTTGAGGAAGTCTACTACTGCATCCTCTTTGGTACAAAACCAGCTACATACTTATAACTTGGTGTTGGTAAGGTCCTAACAAGTGTTGCAAAATGCATTGGAGTATATTCAATGGTGACAGCGAGCAGTGCCTATAGCTCTCCTCAGAGTATTCAATGTTGTCCCCTTCACTCGCTGTTTATTTTCAGCGAGGTGGAAACGGCGAGTGCAGGCGTTAAAATAGCTTGGCTCGTCACAAAATGGCAGCTGACTGGCTGCATTTGTGGCGAACCTTGCCGTTCGCTGATGACGAGGATTTCCCCATAACATTGAATACAGCGAGCAGCCGGCGAAGGTTTAGACAGCGAGGATGGCTTGTTTTCAGCGATTCTCTCCTAAAAAGCATCCTCTCCTGTGGCATTGAATACCGCCCATATCCTTTCAGAGGTTTGGTCCAAGAAGGCAGTCTGAGAACTATTTCACTGTGGCCACATAATGACTAGGTCCTTTGCTACAAAGCTTTATTCTTGATTAGATTCCTCCATTTTTATGCGTTTGAACACAGCTGTTTTTGTTTTGGAATTACTTTCTCCAAATTTAAATGATATACTGTAGTAAAATGTGAAAGAAATACCACCTTGTCTCAATTGAAGCTGTTCAGATTGTGTATGTTGGAGGATGGGCTAAAATTAAGACCGTTTTGATTTTACAGCCAGCAAGTTCTAAGAACTTTTTTTTGGTGTTGGGGGTTTTATTATTTAAGAAAAAAAAATGTGTAATCTTTGACTTTATTCAAGCTCCTTTTCTGTAAAACTAAACCTAGTACACTAAAAGATGCAAAATTGAGGATAAATACTTTACAATGCAGGCAAAGGTACGAAATCAGTGACCTTCGCCATTCTAATCCTAGTACACGGTCTGCAAACTTGGGGCAAAGGCACAGCATGGCAATCATGCCAGGCATCTTGTTCTGAGATGCATATGGGCAACTGACAGGCACTAAGGATGCCAGCAATCAGAATAGATACCGACATCCTTAGAGGGAATCCTGACAGGTGTCCCCAAACAAAACGCACCCTCACTTCAGCCTAACCCTCCCCGATTGTGCCTGTATAATTAAATCTACAATGTATGGGGTTCAAAGTTTGCAGATGACAGCCAAAAATTGATTGGGCCTCATTGGACAGCCTGATTTGCCAATCTCCTAGTGTTCTGCCCTGTCCATTTTTAACCTGCCTATTGCTTCATATGCATGTTTCCCGATGCCCCCCACCACGCTGACAAGCTGCAGAGGTCCAATCCTGCTGAGAGCAGCAGGGGACAGAATGTGGCTGGAAAAGCTCTCACTCCACTCTCAGCCAAAGAGTTGTGCGGCCTGTCACGAAAGCGGACAGGATGCAATTGTAAGAGCTGACAAGCTGCTCAGATCAGGGTGTCAGCTCTTCCATACCACTCACTTCCTCTGCTGAGATATGCGGGTCAGATCTTCCAGGTGCTCAACAATTAATCTTGGGGATGGGGTGGGGGGGGGGGGGGGGGGGGGTACCGCGGTGGGCAGTGCCCTGCCCTAACATAAAATCCTTGAGTTAACATTTGACTCACTCACCTACGGCTTATTGAGGCAATCACCCAATCCCTTGACAGCTGCACAATTGGGGATATTA
>NC_139217.1:285856929-285879429 GCF_055691185.1 Crinia signifera
TCTGCACAATTGGGGATATTAAACATGCTTACAGATCCCCCCCTGATAAATTGTGATTTATCTAGATTTTATTTGTTAATGTTTTATTGTAGATCAAACCAGTAGTAGTAGTACGTTTATTTGTAAGGCGCCGCAAAGTGTCCGCAGCGCCGTACACAGCAAACAAAAAAAAAACAAATTACAAGGTAACGTACAGGGTGTGTTGAAAGATACAGTATAAATAGGGGTATAGCTGGTAGAACTAACATCAGCATCGGTTCAGAAGTAGGTGTCAAAATTGTCAAGGAGACTGAAAATGAAGTAGAGGAAGGGAAGAACAGGACAGGAGCACAGGTGAGGTAATGAGGTAGGGTAAGTACGTGAGGAAGGAGGGCCCTGCTCATAAGAGTTAACATACTAAAAAAAGGAGGGTGGACGAACGAAATACAATAGGATAAGTAGGGGGGGGGGACGGAGGCAGGATAGGAGGATCAAAAGAGGTTAGGAGGAGGGATAGGCTAGTCGAAAAAAGTGGTTTTTGAGGGAGCGCTTGAAGGAGGTAAGGGAATCAGATAGCCTGATGGGTGGCGGGAGGTTGTTCCAGTGCAGGGGGGCAGCGCAAGAGAAATCTTGGACACGGGAGTGGGAGGAGGTGATTAGGTGAGAGGTCAGTCGGCGGTCAGCGATGGAGCGAAGAGGACGGGAGGGAGTGTGGATAGAGATCAGTGAAGAGAGGTAGGGAGCTGTGGAGGAGGAGAGAGCCTTGTAGGTGGTGGTGAGGAGTTTAAAGAGAACTCGGAAAGGAATGGGGAGCCAGTGAAGAGATAGACAGAGGGGGGAGGCGGAGGTAGAGCGGCGGGAGAGGAAGATGAGCCTAGCAGCAGCGTTAAGAATGTATTGGAGAGGTGCGAGGCGGGTGAGAGGTAGCCCAGAGAGAAGGATGTTGCAGTAGTCAAGGCGGGAGATGACAAGAGAGTGAATGAGAATTTTGGTTGCGTCAGTGGAGAGGAATGGTCTGATGCGTGAGATGTTGCGTAGGTGAAAGCGGCAAGACTGTGAGAGAGCACGAATGTGGGGGTGAAAGAGAGGGAGGAGTCAATGATGACACCGAGGCAGCGCGTTTGGTCGGTGGACATGATCTCGGTTTCACCAATGCTGATGGAGATAGTGGGAGAAGAGGGGATGTTCGGGGGATGGAAGATTAGAAGTTCAGTTTTAGCCATGTTTAGTTTCAGGAAGCGTTGGGTCATCCAGGCTGAGATGGCCGTGAGGCATTCGGAGACCTTGGACAGGAGTGATGGGGATAAGTCGGGGGAGGAGAGATAGATTAGGGTATCATCAGCATAAAGGTGGTAATGAAAACCATAGGAGCTGATGAGGGTGCCCAGAGAGGTGGTGTAGAGGGAGAAGAGGAGAGGGCCAAGGACTGACCCTTGGGGAACACCGACTGGCTGGTAGCTGCCAATCACTGGCCATAACTTTGATTTGGTTCTGTACCACCCAATCCATGGGACCCTGTTTTGAGATCCTCTTCAAACAATACCAACTGATTACCTTCATTTTTTTTTCTTTGCTCCCTATAATATTATTCACTAGGCGCAAAGGCTATTGTAGTATGTAAATATAATCTTTAATGTGTGATAAAAGATACTTTCATAATCCTGCATATGTAATCTGTTTTGGCATGTTACTGTACATGGATTAGAGGAGATACTGAATTGATAGTGTACTTGTGTAGTATTTGCTTTTGTATGTGACATTACTACACATTATGGTTTTGTGTGAAATGTTATAAAAATTGTCCACTTGTCAAATACAAAACAAATGACAAATAAACTACAACCTTAGTAACATAGATCCTTGTCAAATGTTTTCTGCGCACAATAAAATACCTTCTGGAAAAAAATGCCTTTATACTGTATTCATGAGCACCGAGAAGGACAAAGCTACACAATGGAATATTTGTGTGGGACAGTTGGGTATGCAATAGCTTTAAAAAGGAAGGCCTTTCTTTTATGCAATAGCTTTGGCAGTCACTGTAGCCAAATCCATTTTTTTGTAATTGCTTGTTTTTAATGGTTACTGTAAATGTGATCACTGACTTTTTTAATTTATACTGTGTAATTTTTTATAAAATTTACAGCTTACAACCATATACTGAACCAAAAATCCCGAAGTCAAGTGGGTGGAAAAAAGTTATTAATTTTACTGCTTATTATGCAGTTATCTTCAAAGAATATTTGCTTGCTCATTTAGGTATACTTGGCAGTAAGAAATGCTACTGTAGTGTCTTGCCTCGCGAGCTGTTAAGTGTGTGACATTAGAGTGTTTTGCCATTTTATTTCTAGTTTTCTGTAGCTCCAAGTGTAAACTGACATGCAGTGAAATTGCATGTTGGCGTATTAAAATTGTTGTGCCCTCCTGCTGATTCACCTGCATTTTCTTTTCTGCCATGCATTGCGGATTAACAATCTCTGGCAATTCGTAAACTAGAAGGTATGTGGACATCAAATGTATGTATGTATATATATTACTGTACTTTCCATTTTAAACCCTCCCTATGTGTTATGACGCTACATTTTTAGATGCTTATGTAACTGCGATACAGTAGTTATGGTTTTAACAAGCTTGAGATTGTTTAGTACATGAAGGGTCAGATTCAATTAGCCTCAACACTTCTGTTTGCTGTGACGCAGTGCACAGACTCCTCAATCGCAGTCACCGAGAAGACTGTAAGCTGCACCTAATGTGGATTTTTGTTCAGTGGGAGTGCAGTAAGTGGCCTATAGGCTACAATGAGCTACCGCCATCTAAGAATGGCGGTAGCTCTGTGACCATATACAATGTTGCATAATATTGGTATTTGGGCAGCACCGAATCCTATGGAGGAAGCGGCTGCAAGTGGAGCAGAAGGGATCTCAGCAGGGATTGGAAATTTCTGCTGCAATCCCTCAGTCTTTCATTCGGGATGTACTTAATATTTGTGGCTGTCCCCTGAAAGCAGGTATTTTCACAAAATTAGTTGCAAATATTCAATAGTACATGGGCCCCCAAGGCTGTAAGAACTTATACTTACACTGAAAGTACTGAACCTAATTGAATCCGGTCCCGCAAATTTCAATTCACTATTTAGGCTGTCAGTTCATGTATGTTATGTGTGTGATTTTTTTGCTATATTGTAAGTCAACAGGTTTTTAGATGTATTCCTAGAAGTTCTGCTAGGTGCAGTAATGTACTTACAGTAAGTCTGCATCCACTGCTTAAGTTTAGATAGTCACAAACTTTTAGTGGATAAGTGATGTAATTTGTTGTTCTTGATTTTTGGCAATTTATAAACTGTTACTTATGTTGCCTATTATGTAGTCATTCTAATCTATCTGTGTAAGAGTTTACAAGACATATTCCCTATCAAATTGACACACGCACATTAAAGTGATTTGATTTTTTTATTTTGTCAATTAACCTACCAATAAGTTGGAATTTGAACTGTGGGAGGTAAGCGAAACGCTCTGGGCAGTTCCACTGGTAACACCACTTTTTTCAGTAAAACTCCTATTTTTATGTAACTACCACTAATTAATGTGAACAAATCCTAATAACTGAACAGCCCGCAATAAACTCTTTATAAAATACGATCTAGTGTTCCCGCTAGGCTGTTTTAGCGGGGCGCTGTGCCCGATTTTTTTTGTTTAAGGTAAAATGCACCCTGCCCCTCTGGCAGCGCCCTGTTAAAACAGCCTTCCTTTGACCCCTCTGGTGTGATCGGGAAGCCCGGCGCTTCCCTGGCAGTGTAGAGACTTCAGGGTGGCCGGGCCCGCCCCTTCAGTGACGCCAGGGCGGGCCTGCCCCTCTTCTTGGCGGCGGCTGGGCCCACCCCTTTTCATCAAGTCACGCCCCTTTTGTGACAGTGACCTGGGACCGCCCAAAACAGTGTCCGAGGGGTTCTGAAGGGGTCACTAACATTTTTACATTCAGAGGGAGAGATATGGGATTAAAGGATGGGTGTTTATTTATGTGCCGTGTACTTTGGCACTCTGGACGAAACAGCAATGCCGGGTTGCGCTCCTTAAAAAATTGTATAATCGAACGTTGATCCCATATATGATGAATAGGCAGCACTGCACGGACTTGGCCAAATATTGTATTAGAATATAAGTCATATCAGAGCCATAAGTATGTCATCAAAGTTTTAAGGTTTGTGCCTTTTCACCAGGATGGCTTGACAGGGTGGTAAAAGTGCTGTTGCAATATAAAGTTCAGAATGTGAAAGAAAACACATTTTAACCAAGTCCTTGAAGTGCCGCCTAGTCTTCATCCTATATGGGTTCAAGGTTTGCTTATTTGCTTATACGGAGGGGGGGGGGATGCGGTCATTTGTCAGACTGCATTTAGGTCTACAGTCATTAGGTCGACCCCACTAGGTCGACTGGCAGGAAGGTCGACCTGACTTAAGGTCGACCTGACTTAAGGTCGACATGGGCCAAGGTCGACATGGGCCAAGGTCGACATGGGCCAAGGTCGACATGACTTAAGGTCGAATTTGCATAAAGGTCGACATGAGGAAGGTCGACTGGTCATAAGGTCGACATGGGTTTTTCACTGTTTTTTGAGCCGACATGTGCCGACAGGTGGTATTTCATGCCCTACCATCCACTAGGGCATGGTGGGAGAATAAAATAGTGTGCCGAGCGCAGCGAGGCACCGTGCCCGAAGCATTGCGAGCGAAGCGAGCGATGCGAGGGTCCGATTCTCATTGCCAACTGTGTCGACATTCGGATAAAAAAACAGTGAAAAACCCATGTCGACCTTATGACCAGTCGACCTTCCTCATGTCGACCTTTATGCAAATTCGACCTTAAGTCATGTCGACCTTGGCCCATGTCGACCTTAAGTCAGGTCGACCTTCCTGCCAGTCGACCTAGTGGGGTCGACCTAATGACTGTAGACCTAAATGCAGTCTGACGAATGATCCCATTCCGGAGGGGGAGAGAGAAAAAAAAATTATCAGTACTGGGCCTGTGAGACAAATGCTGTAGTAATTCCGATAGAAATTACTGCAATTTATTTTCTAGCCTGCATTTGTATAGGAAAAACCTGGCTGTGGGAAAAAGCTCTCTACTGTTGGGTTTTTCCTCAATTTTGCTAGCAATTGGAAATTCCTTTTAGTATGTAATAGCTGTGCACCATAAGTGTTCAAATTTAGTGAATTGGTCACAATTGTTTACCTTTGGTCAGAGGTTTTGAAAAATGCTGCTGTTGTAGGGATAATTGCCTTAGTGTCCCCCCCCCCTCCCCCCCCCCCCCCCAAAAGCGATGTAAACTGCATATGTTCTATGCTGCCACCCATGTGAAAATGTGTTTAAATGGTTTTATTAGCTTAAGGGGTTTTTGACATTGCTATTCTTTGTCCTGGACATAATCACAAAATGCATGCAATTTTGGAAGCTGGAAACCTCTTGGACAGCAGTTGCATTAACATGCTCACCCTATAGGCAGTCTGTGCAAAATTGTGTGTGTGTATATATGTATGTATGTATGTGTGTATATATATATATATATATATATATATATATATATATATATATATATATATATATATATATATATATATATATATATATATATGTAGATATATAATATGTAGATATATAATATGTAGATATATATATGTAGATATATATATATATATATATATGTAGATATATGTAGATATATATATATATATATATATATATATATGTAGATATATGTAGATATAGATATATATAGATATAGATATTACAAGAAAGAGTACCTCTTCAATGCACTGTACTAGTATTTGGTGGGCAGCAACTGAGTTATTCCTCCCTGTTAGCAAGGGGGGTAAGGAAGAGAGAATGGATAGCAAGAAACAAGTGCGCCCCTAGATTGACTTCCACCACCACATCCAGTAAGAGGAACCGAATTTACAATGTTCAAATCACTGTTCAACAGTTTTAATATAATTTTTTATAAAATACTCATCTGTGAGTATTCGATAAATTCAGTTCAACAAATGCAAGGAAAAAGACCCAACGCGTTTCGTCGTAAACGACTTCCTCTGGGGAATGTCGTAAAAAAATGGAAAATTTAGCAATTTGCAAAATGTTAAATTTTCTGCTTGTGAGACAAATAATCATACCACTCAAAATAGTTAATAACATAGACTATATGTCTACTTTATGTTTCCATCATTATTTCAACTTCCTTTTAATTTTTTTGGACACTAGGAGGCTTACAATATGAATAGCAAATTCTCAAGAAAATTTCAAACACTGATTTTTTTAGGGACCAGTTCAGTTCTGATGTGACTTTGAGGGACTTGTATGTGAGACACCCCCATAAATGATACCATTTCAAAAACTGCACCCCTCACAGCAGCATTTTGGAAGTTTGTTAACCCTTTAGGTGTTTCACAGGAATTAAAACAAAGTGTAGGTGAAATTTCAAAATTTCATTTTTTTTGCAGATTTGCAATTTTAATACATTTTTCTAAGGAACACAGTACATTTTACTAGAGAAATGTGACTAAAAATTGATTCCCCCAATTCTTTTGTTTTCATAAATATCCTATATGTGGCCCTAGTGTGCACGTTGACCAAACCACAGGCTTCATAATAGAAGGAGCACCTACTTGATTTTGGAGCCTCCTTTTTATGAGATTATTTTTTAGGCACCATGTAGGTTTCTAGGCACCATAAGATGCTAAAAGTTAGGAACCCCCCCACAAGTGACCCCATTTTGCAAACTACACCCCTCAGGGAATTCATCTAGGGGTATAGTGTACATTTCAGGGGTTTCACCAATTGTGGTACAACTGGGCAGTGAAAATGAAAAATTAAATTTTTTACACAAAAATGCAGTTCTGGCTCAAAATTTTTCATTTTCAGAAGGTATGAAGGAGAAAAAGCACCCCAAAATCTGTGCCCCAATTTCTCCCGAGTATGGCAATGCCTCACATGTAACCAAAAAATACCATTTGGGTGCATGGCAGGACTCAGAAGGGAAGGAGTGATTTTTGGATTTTGCAGCTCAGATTCCAGTGGAATTTTGGTGGGTGCTATGTCGCATTAGCAAGACCCCCCAAGCACCAATACAGTGGAACCCCCCCACAAGTGACCCCATTTTGCAAACTACACCCCTCAGGGAATTCATCTAGGGGTATAGTGTACATTTCAAACCCCCAGGGGTTTCACCAATTTTGATACAACTGGGCTGTGCAAATGCAAAATTACATTTTTTACACAAAAATGCAGTTCTGGCTCAAAATTTTTCATTTTCACAAGGAATGAAGGAGACAAAGCACCCCAAAATCTGTGCCCCAATTTCTCCCGAGTACGGCAATGCCTCACATGTGACCAAAAAATACCATTTGGGTGCATGGCAGGACTCAGAAAGGAAGGAGTGATTTTTGGATTTTGCAGCTCAGATTCTGGTGGAATGTTGGTGGGTGCTATGTGGCATTAGCAAGACCCCCGAAGCACGGTGAAATGATGAACCTAATAATCCATAGATGTGTGGTATATTTTAAAACACTCCTTTATACATAGGCCGGGTTTGTCGGGGCAAGTTTCACAGTGGAAAATAGTTTCCTTTCTTATTCCCTTTTTATAGCAAACTTTACACCTTTTTTGTGTCCTGCCCTTTCTTGCAGTGGAGGGGATTTCGTTCGGAAAATGCTGCCCTGGTACAATACGGGGGCCAGTACTAGAAGTACTGGGGCCCTCTGCCTGCTGGTTCCCAAATACTAGGCCCTTTATGACTTCCTCTTGAAAGTGCATAAATGTCCCCCTCTGGCCGGTAGAACGGAATAGCACGTAAGCGTTATACAGTGCCATCTGGATGATATACACGGCCAGCTTCTTGTACCAGATTTTTGTTTTCCGCAGGGCACTGTACGGCTTCAGTACCTGATCTGAAAGATCCACTCCGCCCATGTACCTATTGTAATCCAGGATACAATTAGGTTTTGAGGTGTGGGTACTGGTACCTCGTACAGGGACGGAGGTGGTACTGTCTCCGTGAATTGTTGTCAGTATAAGGACATCCCTCTTGTCCTTATATTTGACCAACAACATATTTTCGGTGCATATTCCCCTGCTTTCACCCCTTCTCATTACTTGGGCAATGTGCGTTTTTGGGAGGCCTCTTTGGTTCTTGCGCACAGTACCGCAAGCTGCTGTACCTCTTGAACCAAGGGCCTTAAACAGGGGGATGCTAGTGTAAAAGTTATCCACATAGAGGTGATAACCTTTATCCAGGAAGGGGTGCACTAAATCCCAGACAATTTTTCCACTAACACCTACGAGGGAGGGGGGGCATTCTGGCGGTTCAATTCTTGAATCCTTCCCTTCATATACCCTAAACCTGTGGGTGTACCCTGAGGTGCTTTCACACAGCTTATACATTTTTATGCCATACCTTGCCCTCTTACTGGGAAGGTACTGGCGGAATTTAACCCTTCCTTTAAAATGTATAAGGGACTCGTCTATGCAAATGAATTTATCTGGGATGTACATCTCTTCAAATTTGGCACTGAAATGATCAATGACCGGCCTGACTTTGAATAGCCGGTCAAAGGTGGGATCATCTCTGGGTGGGCACTGTGCATTATCGTTGTAATGCAAAAATTTAAGGATCGTCTCAAATCGAGCCCGGGGCATGGCCATACGGTAAAATGGGGTGCTGTACAGAACATCTGTACTCCAATATTGCCTAATTTCTGGCTTTTTTACTATGCCCATATGAAACACCAGACCCCAAAACGTCATCATCTCTACTGCATCTACAGGGGTCCACCTAGCAAATGATGACGTGGGGTTTTGAGCAATAAACTGCTGGGCATATAAATTAGTTTGGTCCACCATTAAATTTATAAAATCATCAGAGAAAAATAATTTGAAAAAGTCAATTTCTCTGAGACCTGTGGAATCAAATTGGATTCCTGGCATGGCCAAAAACTCAGGAACCTGGGGCTCAAAATTGTCTGGTGGTGGGGTCCATACGAGATCAATTATTGGGGGGGGGGGGGGGTCTCAGCTGCTCTACGGGGGCGTCTTTGAGGGGGTCCCTCATCACCAGAGGAGGAAAAGGAGCTTAAGACGAATCCTTCAAATTCCCCGCTTGCATCACTGGCTGTGTCAGTCAGAGGCAAGCATGGCATATGCCTCCTCCGCTGAATACATTCTTCTGGATGACTGGGATGACATTTGGGATGCCATTTTTATTTTTGTGTTACTGGTAGTGAAATGTTTCAACACGTGTATAGTGTAGGGGGGGGGGGGGGGTACAAACTTTATTTCAACCCGGGGGGTATGTAGTGTGTAGTGTGTATGTAGTGCAGAAAAAAAAAAATACTTTATACAAAAAAGAAAAATTGAAGGGGTTAAAAAAAAAAAAAAAAAAAGGTCCTGCGCCAAAAATTGAGCACAGATGTTGGTCAGTAACGTCCGTCACTGAACAGCGCTCAAAGGCAACAGGAATTTGATCAAAAAAAAAAAATAAATAGATCAACCCTGTGCCGAAAAAGATGATCAGTGATGTACGTCACTGATCAGCGCACAGTGGCCACAGGACACCCACAAAATCACAGTGTGTGTAAAAAAAAAATTAAAAAAAGACCCCACAGCACCCCCAAAAAAAAAAAAGGTGATCAGTGATGCGACACTGATTACCAGTGAGGGGCAGCAGGTGCACAACCTTTGGTGCAACTGGCAGGTATATATAAAAAAAAAAAAAACCTCTGCACCCCCAAAAAGTTGCTGATCACCTCAGATATAGTGATCAGCACAAAAGGCGGGGGCAGCAGACACAAAATTTAGCACTCTCTATCACTCTCTGTCACTATCTCTCTCTATCTCTCTATCTCTCACTATCTATCACTCTATGACACTGCAGCAGCAGCACTGACAGTTATATATATGAAAAATAACCCCTGCACCCCCAAAAAGTTGCTGGGGGTGCACAAAAGGGGGGCAGCAGACACAAAATATAGCAGTCTCTATCACTCTCTGTCACTATCTCTCTCTCTCTCTCTATCTCTCTATCACTCTATGACACTGCAGCAGCAGCACTGACAGGTGTATATATATATATATATATATATATATATATATATATATATAACCTGCGCCCCCAAAAAGTTGCTGATCAGTTAATTTATACTGATCAGCACAAAAGGGGGGGCAGCAGTCAGTTATATAAAAAATATATAGCACAATCTGTCACTATCTCTCTATCTCTCTCTCTCTCTATCTCTCTATCTATAACTCTATTACACTGCAGCAGCACAAAATATAGCACTCTCTGTCACTAGGCCTCTCTATCTCTCTCTATCTCTCTCTCTCTATCTCTCTATCTAATAACTCGCAGCAGCACAACACAGCACAACACAGCACAGGATGTCACAAGAAGAAGCAAGATCCAGGCAGTGATCAGGTAAGTATTTAGCAAGGTTCTGGTCAGTAAATGGCGGCAGCTGGGCACGGTGACCGCACTGCACGCAATTCCAGACCGGAATGGCGTCTGCAGTGCAGTCACCGTTAGTTTAAACCCCCCCTCCATGGCTGTGATTGGTCAGTCGGTCCGACGAACCAATCACGGCCTTTGCGGGGTGAGGTGGGGTGACACCAGTGTCACCCTTACACCCCGCGGTGATTGGTGCTGTACTTTACAGCACCAATCACCTCCGATCCCGTGTCACCGGCGAACGTTATTCGCCGGTGACACAGAAAACGCTGTGAATGGCTGTTCACACTGAACAGCCAATCACAGCGATCGCCGACGGGGGGGCGGCATCGCAGCCCCCCCTGGGCATGCAGGGACATGTCTGCTGTCAGGGACAGCAGACATCGTCCCTCTGTCACTGCGTCTCTAGACGCAGTGACAGTTTGAAGTCATGACGTATATATACGTCATGTGTCGGGAAGTACTTCCCGGCCATGACGTATATATACGTCAAATGTCGGGAAGGGGTTAATCTGATTTCTTGTACCGCTCCGACCCCTTATTGTAGGTAGATCTGTGACTCAATTTAGGAGTTGTGTGGGCTTTTATTTGTTTCGTTTTTAGGTCTCGGAATACATAACTAAATTGTTCTAAAAGTTTAGAAATTCCACAAACTTTAAAATATTTTTTTTTCCTTTCCCCAATTGCTGTGTTGAAGACTTCAATAAGTTAAAAACTATAAGACTGCAAGGCTTTTACACTTCTGCTCTTTTAAGTCTTTCATAGAATGACACTTGGTGTATAGAATACAATAGGTGTAATCATCTTGGCTGGATTATGTCCTTGCTACTATACCATGTGTTTATCAAGCTATTCTTTTCGCAACACAATGCCTTTTAAAATAGGCCATCTTAACAATAGATCCAAAGAATCAGCAGTTATCTTTGTATTGTTGCCTCAGAGTATAAATGTTATATAAAAAAAAATATATTAATTCAGGTATGCTGTTAAAAATAAATGGTATGCATTGCTTTTATGCTTCATGTGCAGTGTTGCAAATGTATGTCTGACAGCAGGTTTTCTTAAAGTCATATATCCTAAAGCATCTATATATTCCCTAGACCAGTGGTTTGTAAACTGTGGGCCCTAACCCTAAAATCTTTCCTCCCAACCATCCCGATAACCGCAAGAATGTCTGGCTGCGGGGATAGATGGCATCTATCCCCGCAGCCAGAGGGGCTGGTGGCTTGGCTAGTGGCTCATAGAGCCTCTGGGCCTTGCCCCAACAGCATTAGGGGGGGGTGGCCTCGTGGGACAAAGCGATTATAGGCCATGTCCCCTCCCGCGGCAAGCCACGATACAGTGAGCGCCTGTGTCCCTCCTCGTCTTAAGTAAAAGTTGGGAGGTATGCTAAAATGGACCACTGTCATCTGGGCATGGGTCCTTGACTTCATGTTGCTGACCAATCAGGCTGATGACTTTCTTTGATCTTTCAGCTAGTGATCTGAAGAGTCTGAAAAATTAGTTGAATTGTTTAAGTATAAGGGTTTTTTTGTTGTTTTTTTAACTCTTTATTTTCTAAGAGAAAACATACAAAATAAGATCACATTCAGTACAATGAAAAGACCATTTTCTTATTTTCCATAATAAAGTTTGAACAAAAAAGGAAAACCATGGGGGAGGGTGAAGATAGGAAAGGGGAGGGGGGGGGAGCAGAGGGGAAACAATGGAAGGAAGAGAGGGGGGGGGGGGAGTCAGAAGCAGGTACAAATATAACACGGTATCTTGCATATACTATAAAATATAAATATACTGTATACAGTTTGAAGGGATTCAAAAGTCCCAAGGGGACCCAGGGACAGCCTGATACAGCAGAAATATCCAATTTAGTTCCAGAAACACACTAAGAATGGTCACATGTAACGGAGGGGAAGATGGGAGTCATATGAAGGAGCCAAGGACCCCAGACAACATTGAATTTATGGGGACAATCATGGAGGTAGTAGGTGATCTTCTCCATTGCAGCTATGGACTAGACATAGTTAATTAAGGCTGATTCTGTGGGGGGAGCAGGGGACTTCCAATTCCTAGCAACAAGGGACTTGGCTACTGTTAAGATATGGGATAGTAATTTGTTCAATGAAGGGTCTAGGTCACGAAAAGGACGAGCGAGATCTAAAGTGGGATACCTGAGATAGATTTCAAGATAGGGGACACCCTGGCCCAAAAAGGGGAAATAGGACACGTCCTACAAATATGGAAGAGCGTCCCCCTATGGCCACAATTACACCAGCACTTAGGAGTAGATAAGGGAAACATTTTGGAGAGCCTCACAGGGGTGTAATACCATCTATAATATAGTTTGTAAAATGTTTCTTTAAGTCGAGTAGAGATAGAGCTTTTCGCTATGCCCTCCCTTACATCATTCCAACAAGATTCGTCTGGTGGCGGCCCCAGGTCCAGCTCCCAGTCCCTTTCATGGCGACTAGAAGAAGCAGCAGTAACTTCGATTAGCACGGAGTAGACCAGGCATTCCCAACCACGGTCCTCAAGGCACACTAACAGTGCAGGTTTTAGTGATATCCAGTCTTGAGCACAGGTGACTTAATTAGTACCTTAGTGATTCTGATTAAACCATCTGTGCTGAAGCCTGGATATCACTAAAACCTGCACTGTTGGTGTGCCTTGAGGACCGTGGTTGGGAATGCCTGGAGTAGACAGAAGAGATCAGTCCCTCAAATTAAGTTGGAGTGTGTCATATTGAGGAAGACAGGAGAAAATGACTGAGTTGGAAATACTCAAATAAGGGAGGAAAGAAGGAGGGAAATGAGTGTTTAATATCATCTACCGAAGCCGAAGAACCCTGTAAGGTCATAAACTACACGAAGGCCAGCTGAGCTCCATGCTTTGAACAGTTGAGGAGAGATACCTGGGGGGAAAGCAGGGTTACTCCACAGAGATTCTGTGTAGCGATCTGTGATTCTTCATATTCTAAGAGATGGCAGGGGGGTAGCCAGCAAAGACCTATGGGGCTTGGACACACCCCATAATGAGGTCAGAGAACGAACACCCAAATAAGCCGCCTCCAAATCAACCCAGGAGATAGTTTGTGGTGGAGCAAAGGTAGCAACTACCTGGCTTAGGTGACAGGCCAAATAATAAAACTGTACATCAGGTTAGCCCCTACCACCCTCAGATCTAGGCATTTTAAGAGCAGAAAAGGCGATTCTGGGAGTTTTATCATTCAAGACAAATCTCAAAAGAGCAGAAGGGACATCGTTTAAGAACTTTAACCGGGATTTTTATATGTAACGTTTGAAACCTATATAATAGTTGTGGGATCACATTCATTTTAATAGCCACGATCCTGCCCAGCCACAAAATAGGTGGCTTCCACCTAGCGAGGTCCTGTTTAAGCTTGGACAGAAGTCGAGGTGTATTTTCAGAGTACAAAGAATTGTAATGGGAGGTGATATATACTCCTAAGTATTTAATCCTTTGAGACTGCCAGGTATATATATGGGTAGGAAGAACATAAAATAGACCCTAAGTCAGGAGGTACATGGAGGAGCATAGCTTCTGATTTGGAAAAATGTACTTTGTATCCTGATAGCTCACCATATTCTAATATGATATCAGTAAGGGCCGGGAGCAAAGTATGAGGATGAGTGAGAGACCAGAGGAAATCATCTGCAAATAGGGAGGATTTAAACTCAAGGGAACCAACCTCCACACCACGGACCTTATCGGAGAGTCTGATTATAGCTGCTAGTGGCTCTATTACTAGTGCAAAACTATTGGAGAGAGGACATCCCTGTCTCCTACCATTATTCAGAGGGAAGGAGTCTGAGAAGAGCCCATTGGTGAGAACCTTCGCTATAGGGGTAGAGTATAGGGTGGAAATCCCAGCAAGGAATTCATCAGATATACCAAACGTTTGCAGGACGCTGATTAGAAAGGGCCAAGAAATGTGGTCAAACGCCTTCTCAGCGTCTAGAGAAAGTATTAGAGAAGGGGTACTGTCTGCTATTTGGACTAGTTCAATCGCTGGTCTTGTATTATCCATAGCTTGACGGCCAGGGACAAAACCCACTTGGTCAGTGTACTAGGCGCGGGAGCACCTCATTAAGTTGAGGCCAAAATTTTGGCTTATAATTTAATATAGGAGTTGAGGAGAGGGATTGGCCTGTAGCTAGCACAATCTTGGGGGTCCGTCCCTTTTTACGGATCACTACAATTCTAGCCTTGAGCATGGTTTTAGAAAAGGGGGCACCATGGAGCACAGCATTAAATAAAGTTTGCATGTTTGGGATGAGTCTACTTACAAATTTTTTGTAGTAGGCAGCCGAGAAACCATCTGGGCCAGGAGCGTTAGAAGATTTCTGGCTCCTAAGAACAATTGAGACTTCCTCATCTGTGATATCTAAATTCATTTTGGCAGATGCCTGGGGAGTTAGTTTGTGCAAACAGGCATGCTGAAGGAAATGTTCTATATCAATAGAGGGTTCCAGGCGACCATTGAGGTTTTCAGATTGTAAAGATTAGAGTAAAAATCTTGGAATTCCCTAAAAATTGTCTCAGGGGAGAGGAAAAGGGCTCCAGATCGGGTTCTAATAGCGAATATATTATTTTGGGATCGCTGGGCTTGTAGTCTAGAAGCCAATATTTTGTCATATCTTTTCAGCAGGTATAAGTTTTAACATGTCATGATTATAATACATATAGAGCAGTTTAGAGATGGCCAAAACGGATCATTAAGCCGAGCTGGGAACCGACGGATCCCTCTGCGAAAAGATACAGATCTTTTAGGCGGATCCTTGGCTCGCTTTAAAAAAACAGGTGGCAGCACTGAGATCAAGAAAATGAATTGCAGCGGGCAACGAAACTGAAACGGATCACCTTTTTTTGGGATCGGCGGCTCACTCGTTCTTGGATGGGATCCGTTCAAAAGATCCGGTTCGTTCGCGAACGACCCATCTCTATTCTATATGAAATGAGCTAGTCTCTGAAATTGTGTAAGAAATTAGTTGAAATTAGTTGATTGCATTATCGGTCACTTGTGCCTCCACAATGCTGCTGTGCATGTGCCACGCATGTGGCGGCCATTCTAACAGTAGTTTTGCTGGGATTTTGTATTTTTTTGTTTAATGGGGGTCCCAGAGAAAAATATTTACTCCTGAAAACACACAGGTTCAATAAAACCTGTGTGTTTTCATATGCCCTCGACTACTGTTCTAAAGCTGCCCATACACGGCCCGATACGGGCGTGCGTTGTGGGCTTAAATAGCACACATCACATTGCATTGCATGTGCATGCGTTGTGCATGCAATGCGATGCAATGTGATGAGAACGAAGTACAAAAAGTATGTTCAAGAACATACTTTTTGTACTGTGCGATGAGGTGCCACGGGAGCACACACCTCCAAGCAAGGAATGCACAGCCCGGCATAGGGATATGTATGGGCAGCTTAAGAGATTTGGTTGTCCATTCTTGAGGCAGGTGAAACAAAATTCCTGATAGCATGGCACGCTTGGGCTTATCAGACTTAATTTTCGGACTAAAGAGCCCGTTACCATACAACTATGCTTGTGATTACAGCTATGATTGCAAAAGGCATTCCTTTCCGCAAAAATGCATTTTTTGCACTGCGCAGTCAATAGGACACACCAGTCATAACTGCTGATTAATTTGATGTGTATTCTTTGTGTTGGAGTCTGTATATGCTGATCAGCAATGTCTTATGCTTCTTAAGCCATGTACACATGGGGTGATATTAGCCAGTATCGCTAGCTACATGTTCGCTGAATGACAATATCGCCTGTATTTTTGTGTGTGTACAGGGCAATAAATCACTAGGAGCATACTCCCGCAGCCAGTCCTTAATGGTTGCAGGAGCATGCTACTTCTGATTTTGACTTTTCAGTTCTGACTTGTCAGTCAAAATTGAAGTCACTGGAAAAACAGTGCACAGTGCAGATATGGTCGGTGAGTGATATATCGCTGAGAAATAAGCCAAAATCTATCAGCAACCATATTGCACTGTGTACAACCCTTTAGACATCACATTGTGATTAACCCCATTTTTTCACACTCCGGAACATCTTTTTTTCATTTTCTGGGGGCTATTAAATTAGCCCCTATTTTTTTCTGCCGGAAAGGTTATTTTTTTGGGACTAGATATAGGTTCTACAAAACATTGCAGACCTATGTGTTTCCACAACAGTAATTGAGGAAACCACTAGTGTGCGCAAAAATGGTGCTCGGTAATGAACATAGCTGTTGGGGAGAAATTTCTCATTGATGCCTCCTAAAGCGGTGAAAATGAATGGGTGCAGTAACTGTGGTTTGGGCGCACTAACCAGGAATCTAGATAGCATTTGCTGCTATTTGCAAGATCATTTAGTGTGTATGCACTATATCGTTTCAGGTACTTCAAGGGAAAATATTGTTTATAGTTTATGAAGGCTATCACTTAGGCCCAGATGTATCAAGCTTCAAAAGTGATAACATGGAAAGCGATAAACAGCCAGCCAATCAGCTTCAACCTGTCATGTTACAGGCTGGGTTTGAAAAATGTCAGGTCGTAGCTGATTGGCTGGTTGTTTATCACTCTCCATTTTATCACTTTTGAAGCTTGATACATCTGGCCCACAATGTGTACTCAGCTGAAGAGGTTTTTTTTTTTGGAGGGGGGGTTGTAACAAATAGCATGGTTACTGTAGTTTCTTTAATATAAAAATGTGATCTTTCACAGTACAGTATTCTATCAGTCTTGTTTCCACATAAGTTGTAGTGTCTTTAGTAATGAAGCAAGGAATACTATTCTACAGTATAAGGACTTTTGCTTTTTAAGCAGTGATGATGTATGGATAGTTGACACATTTTGTTCAAATATTTTAATTCGTTTTTATTTCTCAATGTACTACTTTCGTACTCCAAATGCATTAATTATTTTTGAATACTTGGCATCTAGTGTACCTTAATTTGTCTTGCTTTATAATGTATGACTTGATATTAATTTGGTGTGAGATTTTGTACATATGACGCAACCATGTCACAGTAGCAAGTCTAACATTAAATAAAGGAGTAGTGTTTCTTGTCTAGAGTATACATTTAGCCTACTGATCATTTTGGCTTGTGTCCTAAACCATAGCTTTTTTTTTTTTTTTTGATCAGGACAAAGCTTGGGTTATGGTTTTGTGAACTACATTGATCCCAAGGATGCTGAGAAGGCCATCAATACCCTGAATGGATTAAGACTTCAGACCAAAACCATTAAAGTAGGTCCAGGTTGTGTGTGTGTGGTGCTTTTTAAATTATATATATATATATATATTGTTTTATTTAAAAATTTCTCCTTCATTCACAGGGGACACTGAAGTCTGCTTACGTTGGGGATAGAGTGAGTGTTAGCAGGAGTCGGAACTTTACATTTTCTATCCCCCCTCCCAGACTCCAGTCTTCGAAAAAGTACCAGAGGATTGTTTTCCACGGGACATGGTCTCCTATAGGAGACCAGATTTTTCAGTTTATCTGTAATATTTAGGCAAGAGGACAGGTAGACAGGGTAGCCACTGTCTGCCTGCGTCGTGGGAGCCCCTGAATGGGACCAGTTGCCACCGCATGCAGTATTTCTCTGGTGCAGCCATGCTGGAGGGTCGCAGCTGCTAACGGCTAGTGTCTGAGCCCGTGCCCATAGCCTTATGCTTCAGGGGCACAGGCTGCAGTTAAGAACAATATACGCACTGTGTGGCACCAGTCAGATAGCGCTCTGACTGGCGGGGGAATCTGCTAGTTTAAACTTTGCGCTGCAGGTTTTCAGCATGCGCAGCGGCTAACCTGGAAGTGACTACCACTGGGGCTGTGTGAGTGCAGAGACACTTAGGCACTATCTTCTCCCACGAGGCAGATTCAGGAAGGACTGGTCCTGCTGCACGCTGTGGACCAAGTGCCGCTGCTTGTCCCACAACGCTAAACGGACACTAAGTGCTGCTGTTGTGCGGAGGGAGTCTGGTGAATGTTGTAGACTGTGGGGTCAGGGTCAATTAGGGGTTTGAAGGCTGGTACGGATACCTCTTCAAATGATTGACAAACATTGTTTATTTGCAAACTATGTGAAACTCCATTTACCCAGAACATAAAAGGTGTTAACCTTTGAGCCTTGCTATGCACAAGCAGGGGCATCCCAGGTATGGACTCAGGAGCCAAATACTGCTGCTGCTCAAGTGGTAGATATGACCTCTATTATGTCAGCACTAGCTACAGAATTTGCAGAATCCTGCAGAGACAGGGAGGGCTTTAATAATCACCTTGCCTCTGTTAGTTCAGCTGAACCCTCCTGGGCCAGAGCTCTGGTCCATTCAGTAGACTCTTTAGTTAAGTCAGTGCAGCTTCCAGCTTCACAAAGAGCACCATTAGCTGTCGTGTCTAGAAAGAGGGCTATGCCAGCATTATTACAGGTAGATGACTGAGGAGGAGACGTTGCACTTGAGGAAAGGGAATTTGTTCATGAACCCGATCAGGCTTTCATTTAGTGGAGGATTCAGAGAAAGAGAATTCTCAGGGCATAGATGCTCTAATTAGAGCAGTGAGTATGACCCTTAATATTGCTGATGAGGAACCTCCCGCTCAGGTGTTGCTATTCAGTAGGTGCAAATTATCTGGTTACTTTACCAATCTATGAGGAATTGGAGTCTCCTTTACTCAAGGCATGGAAGACTCCCTTTTCTACAGGAATTGCGTGCCTGGTAGGAAACCCCTCCGCCACCTGATACGTCAGTATCGAAGTGACCAAAAAAGGCGACTTTACCGGTCCCAGCAACAGTGGCGTTGAAGGAACCCTCCGACCACAGGTTAGAAACGACCCTTATCTCTGTTTACGCAACAGCAGGTGTATTGCATAGACCTGCTTTGTTGACATCTCTGGATATAAAAGACATGTACCTGCATGTTCCTATTCGGGAACAATGGTGGCCTAACAATATGTTGGAGAGTCGCAGCTTTTGCATAACCGGACTGGACCATTCTGAAAAAGGACGCCAGCCTCAGAGGCTGTGGTGCGGTTGTTCTAGGTCACAAGTTCCAATGCAGATGGTCAGCTCAGGAAAACAGGCTGCCCATAAATGTTTTTAACTCCAAGCCATACATCTGGCTCTTCTACAGCCCACTCCTCTCCTCAAGGGGAAAGCCATAAGGATACAATCAGACAACGCTATGGCGGTAGCATATATCAGGTATCGGGGGCACACTGAGCAGAAGAGCGATGCAAAAGCTGAGGCCAATTCTGCATTGGGCAGAACATCATGCCACAAAATTCTCAGTGCTCTTTATCGCTTGGGTGGAGAACTGGGAGTCTGATTAGCTCAGCCACCATGATCTCCACCCGGGGAAATGGGCTCTTCACCCGTCTGTGTTCCACCAGATCACAAAATGATGGGAAGTTGTGGAGATCGACTTAATGGCTTCCCAGTTGAATCACAAGCTTCCAACCTTATCCAGTTCTTGGCATTACACTCTTGTTTACCTATTTCTGCTGTTTCCTCTCATTCTCCGGCTGCTCAAACGGAAATTCACTGCGGTCATCCTAGTTGCACTAGACTGGTATCATTGTGTGTGGTGCACGGACCTTCGGAACCTTTTTGACGGAGGATGCTTGGCGCCTTCCACTTCGAACCTTCCTCTACAAGGACCGTTCGCTTAACCTGACTTGCCACATCTACTGTTAACGGTGTGGCTTTTTAAACCATGCTGTTGAAAAGACGATGTATTCAAAATTCTGTTATTCCAACAAGCTCAAAGGAAGTGACCTCTTATCGGATTTGGAAGGCATATGTACGTTGGTGTGAGCATAGAAAGTTACCCACCACTGTTTTTAGTTTAGCACGCCTTCTCAGATTCCTTTAGGCTGGTCTTTCAGCGGGCCTACGTCTAGGCTCCCTAAAAGTTCAAATTTCGGCCTTGCACTGGAGGTTGGTCTACTACCGGAGGTAGTCGGCCTTGCACTGGAGGTTGGTCTTGCACCGGAGGTTCAATCTTTCCTAAAGGTAGTTCTCTATATTCAGCCTCCGGTGGTGGCCTTGACGGAACCTTGGGATCTACTGTACATTCTTTTCTTCAATCAGAAACTTGAACCTTAGTGTCAATAGACTTAAGAGTGCTCACCTGAAAAATAGTACTTTTGCTGGCCTTGGCTCCTGCTATATGTGTATCGGAGCTCAGTGCTTTCATCATGTTCTCCGTATTTGTTTCATTAGAACAGAGCGGAGCTTAGAACATGTTTAGATTTTTTTAACAAAAGTGGTATCGGCATTTAACATTTATCAACCCATAGTGGTTCCTACCTTGTAGGGTGACTCAAGTTCTTTAAGAGCCTTGTGAATATATGTGGACAGAACAGCGGATTTATGTAAAATGGAAGCTCTCTTTGTCTCTTTTTGAAGGATTGTCCGGCCTCTAAACAGACGCTGGCGAGCTGGATTTGCCTCGTGATAAAGCAAGCCTATTTAGCTTCCACCAAAAGGCCACCTTCAGCAATTTTCGTGCATTCTACTCACTCAGTGGGTTCATCTTGGGCTGCTGCGGGAGGTGTGTCTGTGACTCAACTATGTAGAGATGCCATCTGGTCTAGCTCTGACTTTTATACACTTTTACAGGTTCGACACCTTTTGTGACCTCGGCTTCTCGATTTGGTAGTGTGGTGTAACAAAACTCAGCGCTCTCCCATCCGTGGGGTTAGCTTTGGGATGTTCCCAACGTAAGCAGACTTCAGTGTCCCCTGTGAATGAAGGAGAAAACAAGAATTTGGTACTCACCGATAATTATTTTTATCAGAGTTCACAGGGGACACTAAACACCCACCCAGCGCTGCTCTTCTGTCTTCTCCATCTCTGGAGATTCACTTGTCTCGGTCTCCTTTCCGGCATTTTTTTAAGACTGGAGTCTGGGAGGGGATAGAGGGGAGGAGCCTGCCAGACTTCAAAAAATTTAAAGTGCCGACTCCTGCTAAAGCTCACTCTGTCCCCAACGTAAGCAGACTTAGGTTTCCCCTGTGAACTCTGAGAAAAGGAATTATCGGTGAGTACCAAATTATTATTTTTTGTCTGCAATTAATATATTCATTTAAACTCCATTCAATATTTCAATAGCTAATACCCTGGTTTTTGCACTCTATGCTGAATATTTTGTTATCAATAATTCCTTATAGTATAGTAATATCTGCTTTAAAAAAGAAAAAAAAAAAGCTATTTCTTAGTTTGATTGTGGTTCTATTTTCCTAATTGTTAATCTAGCTTCCAATAAAGTATAAAAACCTTAAGAGGGGGGGGGGGGGGTGTACTGGCAGTAGATGTGAGATGACTGATTTGCAATTTCTTCAGTGCCTCATGACCACCAATTTTGTAGATTTTTTTTAACTGGCGAGGTACACAGGCAAATTTGCCTTGTGCTATATTACGAAGCAGGGATGTGTGCAGTCATATCTCAACTAATTCATTTTGCCTCTAATATTGGTATGTTGCAATCTGAGTCGGTGTAATGTTTTGGTCCTAATTTGGTCCTGATTGCTGTGTGAATTTGCACATCAGATAGCCGCTGCCCAGACTGAATGAAATACCAGCCAATGCAAGGTTGCAAATGGATCGCTGATTTTATGCCATCTGCAAATCCATTCACAATGCACCATTAAATGATATTCCCATTCTGCAAGTATGCATAACTCTGACCCTTTGACAACTTGTGGACAGATACAGGCTGATTGAGGCCTGAAGACATCACACACCCTCCCTTAAAATGACTGGGCATGCTTGCATTCTTTTTTGACACTTCCAAAAAAAGCAACCTGGTTTCCTGTCCATCAAATTGCAAGGGAATTGCCATTAGTCATTGTTTTTCTTTGTCATGGTTTGGCTTTGCGAATGTGCGATATGATCCATACTCATTTGCAGTTGGGTATCCAAGTCATCTAAATCTCAGAATTACATTTTTATTTTTTTAAGAATTACAATGTTTATTTTCAATTTTAAACACGTAAAACTTGTCGGAATGATTATCCACAGAA